>NW_027590749.1:0-152500 GCF_964213995.1 Mustelus asterias
GACACCAACTGTCACTCTCTACTGCAGCCCGAGCAGCACTCCCTCACTGAGACACCAACTGTCACACTCTACTGCAGCCCGAGCAGCACTCCCACACTGAGACACCAACTGTCACACTCTACTGCAGCCCGAGCAGCACTCCCTCACTGAGACACCAACTGTCACTCTCTACTGCAGCCCGAGCAGCACTCCCACAGTGAGACACCAACTGTCACTCTCCACTGCAGCCCGAGCAGCACTCCCTCACTGAGACACCAACTGTCACACTCTACTGCAGCCCGAGCAACACTCCCTCACTGAGACACCAACTGTCACACTCTACTGCAGCCCGAGCAGCACTCCCTCACTGAGACACCAACTGTCACTCTCTACTGCAGCCCGAGCAGCACTCCCTCACTGAGACACCAACTGTCACACTCTACTGCAGCCCGAGCAGCACTCCCTCACTGAGACACCAACTGTCACACTCTACTGCAGCCCGAGCAGCACTCCCTCACTGAGACACCAACTGTCACACTCTACTGCAGCCCGAGCAGCACTCCCTCACTGAGACACCAACTGTCACACTCTACTGCAGCCCGAGCAGCACTCCCTCACTGAGACACCAACTGTCACTCTCTACTGCAGCCCGAGCAGCACTCCCTCACTGAGACACCAACTGTCACTCTCTACTGCAGCCCGAGCAGCACTCCCACAGTGAGACACCAACTGTCACTCTCTACTGCAGCCCGAGCAGCACTCCCACAGTGAGACACCAACTGTCACTCTCTACTGCAGCCCGAGCAGCACTCCCTCACGATGATGTGAAGACACCAACTGTCACACTCTACTGCAGCCCGAGCAGCACTCCCTCACTGAGACACCAACTGTCACACTCTACTGCAGCCCGAGCAGCACTCCCTCACTGAGACACCAACTGTCACACTCTACTGCAGCCCGAGCAGCACTCCCTCACTGAGACACCAACTGTCACTCTCCACTGCAGCCCGAGCAGCACTCCCTCACTGAGACACCAACTGTCACTCTCTACTGCAGCCCGAGCAGCACTCCCTCACTGAGACACCAACTGTCACTCTCTACTGCAGCCCGAGCAGCACTCCCTCACTGAGACACCAACTGTCACACTCTACTGCAGCCCGAGCAGCACTCCTCACTGAGACACCAACTGTCACACTCTACTGCAGCCCGAGCAGCACTCCCACACTGAGACACCAACTGTCACACTCTACTGCAGCCCGAGCAGCACTCCCACAGTGAGACACCAACTGTCACTCTCTACTGCAGCCCGAGCAGCACTCCCACACTGAGACAGCAACTGTCACACTCTACTGCAGCCCGAGCAGCACTCCCACAGTGAGACACCAACTGTCACTCTCTACTGCAGCCCGAGCAGCACTCCCACAGTGAGACACCAACTGTCACTCTCTACTGCAGCCCGAGCAGCACTCCCTCACTGAGACACCAACTGTCACACTCTACTGCAGCCCGAGCAGCACTCCCACACTGAGACACCAACTGTCACTCTCTACTGCAGCCCGAGCAGCACTCCCTCACTGAGACACCAACTGTCACACTCTACTGCAGCCCGAGCAGCACTCCCTCACTGAGACACCAACTGTCACTCTCTACTGCAGCCCGAGCAGCACTCCCACAGTGAGACACCAACTGTCACACTCTACTGCAGCCCGAGCAGCACTCCCTCACTGAGACACCAACTGTCACTCTCTACTGCAGCCCGAGCAGCACTCCCTCACTGAGACACCAACTGTCACTCTCTACTGCAGCCCGAGCAGCACTCCCACAGTGAGACACCAACTGTCACACTCTACTGCAGCCCGAGCAGCACTCCCACACTGAGACACCAACTGTCACACTCTACTGCAGCCCGAGCAGCACTCCCTCACTGAGACACCAACTGTCACTCTCCACTGCAGCCCGAGCAGCACTCCCACAGTGAGACACCAACTGTCACACTCTACTGCAGCCCGAGCAGCACTCCCTCACTGAGACACCAACTGTCACACTCTACTGCAGCCCGAGCAGCACTCCCACAGTGAGACACCAACTGTCACACTCTACTGCAGCCCGAGCAGCACTCCCTCACTGAGACACCAACTGTCACTCTCTACTGCAGCCCGAGCAGCACTCCCTCACTGAGACACCAACTGTCACACTCTACTGCAGCCCGAGCAGCACTCCCTCACTGAGACACCAACTGTCACACTCTACTGCAGCCCGAGCAGCACTCCCACAGTGAGACACCAACTGTCACTCTCTACTGCAGCCCGAGCAGCACTCCCTCAGTGAGACACCAACTGTCACTCTCTACTGCAGCCCGAGCAGCACTCCCTCACTGAGACACCAACTGTCACACTCTACTGCAGCCCGAGCAACACTCCCACACTGAGACACCAACTGTCACTCTCCACTGCAGCCCGAGCAGCACTCCCACAGTGAGACACCAACTGTCACACTCTACTGCAGCCCGAGCAGCACTCCCTCACTGAGACACCAACTGTCACACTCTACTGCAGCCCGAGCAGCACTCCCTCACTGAGACACCAACTGTCACACTCTACTGCAGCCCGAGCAGCACTCCCTCACTGAGACACCAACTGTCACACTCTACTGCAGCCCGAGCAGCACTCCCTCACTGAGACACCAACTGTCACTCTCCACTGCAGCCCGAGCAGCACTCCCTCACTGAGACACCAACTGTCACACTCTACTGCAGCCCGAGCAGCACTCCCTCACTGAGACACCAACTGTCACTCTCTACTGCAGCCCGAGCAGCACTCCCTCACTGAGACACCAACTGTCACACTCTACTGCAGCCCGAGCAGCACTCCCACAGTGAGACACCAACTGTCACTCTCTACTGCAGCCCGAGCAGCACTCCCACACTGAGACACCAACTGTCACACTCTACTGCAGCCCGAGCAGCACTCCCACACTGAGACACCAACTGTCACACTCTACTGCAGCCCGAGCAGCACTCCCACAGTGAGACACCAACTGTCACACTCTACTGCAGCCCGAGCAGCACTCCCTCACTGAGACACCAACTGTCACACTCTACTGCAGCCCGAGCAGCACTCCCTCACTGAGACACCAACTGTCACTCTCTACTGCAGCCCGAGCAGCACTCCCACACTGAGACACCAACTGTCACACTCCACTGCAGCCCGAGCAGCACTCCCTCACTGAGACACCAACTGTCACACTCTACTGCAGCCCGAGCAGCACTCCCTCACTGAGACACCAACTGTCACTCTCTACTGCAGCCCGAGCAACACTCCCACACTGAGACACCAACTGTCACTCTCTACTGCAGCCCGAGCAGCACTCCCACACTGAGACACCAACTGTCACTCTCTACTGCAGCCCGAGCAACACTCCCACACTGAGACACCAACTGTCACTCTCTACTGCAGCCCGAGCAGCACTCCCTCACTGAGACACCAACTGTCACACTCTACTGCAGCCCGAGCAGCACTCCCTCACTGAGACACCAACTGTCACTCTCTACTGCAGCCCGAGCAGCACTCCCTCACTGAGACACCAACTGTCACACTCTACTGCAGCCCGAGCAGCACTCCCTCACTGAGACACCAACTGTCACTCTCCACTGCAGCCCGAGCAACACTCCCTCACTGAGACACCAACTGTCACACTCTACTGCAGCCCGAGCAGCACTCCCACACTGAGACACCAACTGTCACTCTCTACTGCAGCCCGAGCAGCACTCCCTCACTGAGACACCAACTGTCACACTCTACTGCAGCCCGAGCAGCACTCCCTCACTGAGACACCAACTGTCACACTCTACTGCAGCCCGAGCAACACTCCCACACTGAGACACCAACTGTCACTCTCTACTGCAGCCCGAGCAGCACTCCCACACTGAGACACCAACTGTCACTCTCTACTGCAGTCCGAGCAGCACTCCCACAGTGAGACACCAACTGTCACTCTCTACTGCAGCCCGAGCAGCACTCCCTCACTGAGACACCAACTGTCACACTCTACTGCAGCCCGAGCAGCACTCCCACAGTGAGACACCAACTGTCACTCTCTACTGCAGCCCGAGCAGCACTCCCACAGTGAGACACCAACTGTCACTCTCTACTGCAGCCCGAGCAGCACTCCCACACTGAGACACCAACTGTCACACTCTACTGCAGCCCGAGCAGCACTCCCACACTGAGACACCAACTGTCACACTCTACTGCAGCCCGAGCAGCACTCCCACAGTGAGACACCAACTGTCACACTCTACTGCAGCCCGAGCAGCACTCCCACACTGAGACACCAACTGTCACTCTCTACTGCAGCCCGAGCAGCACTCCCACACTGAGACACCAACTGTCACTCTCTACTGCAGCCCGAGCAGCACTCCCACACTGAGACACCAACTGTCACTCTCTACTGCAGCCCGAGCAGCACTCCCTCACTGAGACACCAACTGTCACACTCTACTGCAGCCCGAGCAGCACTCCCTCACTGAGACACCAACTGTCACACTCTACTGCAGCCCGAGCAGCACTCCCTCACTGAGACACCAACTGTCACTCTCTACTGCAGCCCGAGCAACACTCCCACACTGAGACACCAACTGTCACTCTCTACTGCAGCCCGAGCAGCACTCCCTCACTGAGACACCAACTGTCACTCTCTACTGCAGCCCGAGCAGCACTCCCTCACTGAGACACCAACTGTCACACTCTACTGCAGCCCGAGCAGCACTCCCACACTGAGACACCAACTGTCACTCTCTACTGCAGCCCGAGCAGCACTCCCACACTGAGACACCAACTGTCACTCTCTACTGCAGTCCGAGCAGCACTCCCACAGTGAGACACCAACTGTCACACTCTACTGCAGCCCGAGCAGCACTCCCTCACTGAGACACCAACTGTCACACTCTACTGCAGCCCGAGCAGCACTCCCTCACTGAGACACCAACTGTCACACTCTACTGCAGCCCGAGCAGCACTCCCACACTGAGACACCAACTGTCACACTCTACTGCAGCCCGAGCAGCACTCCCTCACTGAGACACCAACTGTCACACTCTACTGCAGCCCGAGCAGCACTCCCACAGTGAGACACCAACTGTCACACTCTACTGCAGCCCGAGCAGCACTCCCACAGTGAGACACCAACTGTCACACTCTACTGCAGCCCGAGCAGCACTCCCACAGTGAGACACCAACTGTCACACTCTACTGCAGCCCGAGCAGCACTCCCACAGTTAGACACCAACTGTCACACTCTACTGCAGCCCGAGCAGCACTCCCACAGTGAGACACCAACTGTCACACTCTACTGCAGCCCGAGCAGCACTCCCACAGTGAGACACCAACTGTCACACTCTACTGCAGCCCGAGCAGCACTCCCACACTGAGACACCAACTGTCACACTCTACTGCAGCCCGAGCAGCACTCCCACAGTGAGACACCAACTGTCACACTCTACTGCAGCCCGAGCAGCACTCCCTCACTGAGACACCAACTGTCACTCTCTACTGCAGCCCGAGCAGCACTCCCTCACTGAGACACCAACTGTCACACTCTACTGCAGCCCGAGCAGCACTCCCACACTGAGACACCAACTGTCACACTCTACTGCAGCCCGAGCAGCACTCCCTCACTGAGACACCAACTGTCACACTCTACTGCAGCCCGAGCAGCACTCCCACACTGAGACACCAACTGTCACACTCTACTGCAGCCCGAGCAGCACTCCCTCACTGAGACACCAACTGTCACACTCTACTGCAGCCCGAGCAGCACTCCCTCACTGAGACACCAACTGTCACACTCTACTGCAGCCCGAGCAGCACTCCCTCACTGAGACACCAACTGTCACTCTCTACTGCAGCCCGAGCAACACTCCCACACTGAGACACCAACTGTCACTCTCTACTGCAGCCCGAGCAGCACTCCCTCACTGAGACACCAACTGTCACTCTCTACTGCAGCCCGAGCAGCACTCCCTCACTGAGACACCAACTGTCACACTCTACTGCAGCCCGAGCAGCACTCCCACACTGAGACACCAACTGTCACTCTCTACTGCAGCCCGAGCAGCACTCCCACAGTGAGACACCAACTGTCACACTCTACTGCAGCCCGAGCAGCACTCCCACACTGAGACACCAACTGTCACTCTCTACTGCAGTCCGAGCAGCACTCCCACAGTGAGACACCAACTGTCACACTCTACTGCAGCCCGAGCAGCACTCCCTCACTGAGACACCAACTGTCACACTCTACTGCAGCCCGAGCAGCACTCCCTCACTGAGACACCAACTGTCACACTCTACTGCAGCCCGAGCAGCACTCCCACACTGAGACACCAACTGTCACACTCTACTGCAGCCCGAGCAGCACTCCCTCACTGAGACACCAACTGTCACACTCTACTGCAGCCCGAGCAGCACTCCCACAGTGAGACACCAACTGTCACACTCTACTGCAGCCCGAGCAGCACTCCCACAGTGAGACACCAACTGTCACACTCTACTGCAGCCCGAGCAGCACTCCCACAGTGAGACACCAACTGTCACACTCTACTGCAGCCCGAGCAGCACTCCCACAGTTAGACACCAACTGTCACACTCTACTGCAGCCCGAGCAGCACTCCCACAGTGAGACACCAACTGTCACACTCTACTGCAGCCCGAGCAGCACTCCCACAGTGAGACACCAACTGTCACACTCTACTGCAGCCCGAGCAGCACTCCCACACTGAGACACCAACTGTCACACTCTACTGCAGCCCGAGCAGCGCTCCCACAGTGAGACACCAACTGTCACTCTCTACTGCAGCCCGAGCAGCACTCCCTCACTGAGACACCAACTGTCACACTCTACTGCAGCCCGAGCAGCACTCCCACAGTGAGACACCAACTGTCACACTCTACTGCAGCCCGAGCAGCACTCCCTCACTGAGACACCAACTGTCACTCTCTACTGCAGCCCGAGCAGCACTCCCTCACTGAGACACCAACTGTCACACTCTACTGCAGCCCGAGCAGCACTCCCTCACTGAGACACCAACTGTCACACTCTACTGCAGCCCGAGCAGCACTCCCTCACTGAGACACCAACTGTCACACTCTACTGCAGCCCGAGCAACACTCCCACACTGAGACACCAACTGTCACACTCTACTGCAGCCCGAGCAGCACTCCCACAGTGAGACACCAACTGTCACTCTCCACTGCAGCCCGAGCAGCACTCCCTCAGTGAGACACCAACTGTCACACTCTACTGCAGCCCGAGCAACACTCCCTCACTGAGACACCAACTGTCACACTCTACTGCAGCCCGAGCAACACTCCCTCACTGAGACACCAACTGTCACACTCTACTGCAGCCCGAGCAGCACTCCCTCACTGAGACACCAACTGTCACACTCTACTGCAGCCCGAGCAGCACTCCCTCACTGAGACACCAACTGTCACTCTCTACTGCAGCCCGAGCAGCACTCCCTCACTGAGACACCAACTGTCACACTCTACTGCAGCCCGAGCAGCACTCCCTCACTGAGACACCAACTGTCACACTCTACTGCAGCCCGAGCAGCACTCCCTCACTGAGACACCAACTGTCACACTCTACTGCAGCCCGAGCAGCACTCCCTCACTGAGACACCAACTGTCACACTCTACTGCAGCCCGAGCAGCACTCCCACAGTGAGACACCAACTGTCACACTCTACTGCAGCCCGAGCAGCACTCCCACAGTGAGACACCAACTGTCACTCTCTACTGCAGCCCGAGCAGCACTCCCTCACTGAGACACCAACTGTCACACTCTACTGCAGCCCGAGCAGCACTCCCTCACTGAGACACCAACTGTCACTCTCTACTGCAGCCCGAGCAGCACTCCCTCACTGAGACAGCAACTGTCACACTCTACTGCAGCCCGAGCAGCACTCCCTCACTGAGACACCAACTGTCACTCTCTACTGCAGCCCGAGCAGCACTCCCTCACTGAGACACCAACTGTCACTCTCCACTGCAGCCCGAGCAGCACTCCCACAGTGAGACACCAACTGTCACTCTCCACTGCAGCCCGAGCAGCACTCCCTCACTGAGACACCAACTGTCACACTCTACTGCAGCCCGAGCAGCACTCCCTCACTGAGACACCAACTGTCACACTCTACTGCAGCCCGAGCAGCACTCCCTCACTGAGACACCAACTGTCACACTCTACTGCAGCCCGAGCAGCACTCCCACAGTGAGACACCAACTGTCACTCTCTACTGCAGCCCGAGCAGCACTCCCTCACTGAGACACCAACTGTCACTCTCTACTGCAGCCCGAGCAGCACTCCCACAGTGAGACACCAACTGTCACTCTCTACTGCAGCCCGAGCAGCACTCCCTCACTGAGACACCAACTGTCACTCTCTACTGCAGCCCGAGCAGCACTCCCACAGTGAGACACCAACTGTCACTCTCCACTGCAGCCCGAGCAGCACTCCCTCACTGAGACACCAACTGTCACTCTCCACTGCAGCCCGAGCAGCACTCCCTCACTGAGACACCAACTGTCACACTCTACTGCAGCCCGAGCAGCACTCCCTCACTGAGACACCAACTGTCACTCTCTACTGCAGCCCGAGCAGCACTCCCACACTGAGACACCAACTGTCACTCTCTACTGCAGCCCGAGCAACACTCCCTCACTGAGACACCAACTGTCACACTCTACTGCAGCCCGAGCAGCACTCCCTCACTGAGACACCAACTGTCACTCTCTACTGCAGCCCGAGCAGCACTCCCTCACTGAGACACCAACTGTCACTCTCTACTGCAGCCCGAGCAACACTCCCTCACTGAGACACCAACTGTCACTCTCTACTGCAGCCCGAGCAGCACTCCCTCACTGAGACACCAACTGTCACTCTCTACTGCAGCCCGAGCAGCACTCCCTCACTGAGACACCAACTGTCACACTCTACTGCAGCCCGAGCAGCACTCCCTCACTGAGACACCAACTGTCACACTCTACTGCAGCCCGAGCAGCACTCCCTCACTGAGACACCAACTGTCACACTCTACTGCAGCCCGAGCAGCACTCCCTCACTGAGACACCAACTGTCACTCTCTACTGCAGCCCGAGCAGCACTCCCTCACTGAGACACCAACTGTCACACTCTACTGCAGCCCGAGCAGCACTCCCTCACTGAGACACCAACTGTCACTCTCTACTGCAGCCCGAGCAGCACTCCCTCACTGAGACACCAACTGTCACTCTCTACTGCAGCCCGAGCAGCACTCCCTCACTGAGACACCAACTGTCACACTCTACTGCAGCCCGAGCAGCACTCCCTCACTGAGACACCAACTGTCACACTCTACTGCAGCCCGAGCAGCACTCCCTCACTGAGACACCAACTGTCACACTCTACTGCAGCCCGAGCAGCACTCCCACACTGAGACACCAACTGTCACACTCTACTGCAGCCCGAGCAGCACTCCCACACTGAGACACCAACTGTCACACTCTACTGCAGCCCGAGCAGCACTCCCTCACTGAGACACCAACTGTCACACTCTACTGCAGCCCGAGCAGCACTCCCACACTGAGACACCAACTGTCACACTCTACTGCAGCCCGAGCAGCACTCCCACACTGAGACACCAACTGTCACACTCTACTGCAGCCCGAGCAGCACTCCCTCACTGAGACACCAACTGTCACACTCTACTGCAGCCCGAGCAGCACTCCCTCACTGAGACACCAACTGTCACTCTCTACTGCAGCCCGAGCAGCACTCCCTCACTGAGACACCAACTGTCACACTCTACTGCAGCCCGAGCAGCACTCCCACAGTGAGACACCAACTGTCACACTCTACTGCAGCCCGAGCAGCACTCCCACACTGAGACACCAACTGTCACACTCTACTGCAGCCCGAGCAGCACTCCCTCACTGAGACACCAACTGTCACTCTCCACTGCAGCCCGAGCAGCACTCCCTCACTGAGACACCAACTGTCACACTCTACTGCAGCCCGAGCAGCACTCCCTCACTGAGACACCAACTGTCACACTCTACTGCAGCCCGAGCAGCACTCCCTCACTGAGACACCAACTGTCACACTCTACTGCAGCCCGAGCAGCACTCCCTCACTGAGACACCAACTGTCACACTCTACTGCAGCCCGAGCAGCACTCCCACACTGAGACACCAACTGTCACACTCTACTGCAGCCCGAGCAGCACTCCCTCACTGAGACACCAACTGTCACTCTCTACTGCAGCCCGAGCAGCACTCCCTCACTGAGACACCAACTGTCACACTCTACTGCAGCCCGAGCAGCACTCCCACACTGAGACACCAACTGTCACACTCTACTGCAGCCCGAGCAGCACTCCCTCACTGAGACACCAACTGTCACTCTCTACTGCAGCCCGAGCAGCACTCCCTCACTGAGACACCAACTGTCACTCTCCACTGCAGCCCGAGCAGCACTCCCACACTGAGACACCAACTGTCACTCTCTACTGCAGCCCGAGCAGCACTCCCACAGTGAGACACCAACTGTCACACTCTACTGCAGCCCGAGCAGCACTCCCTCACTGAGACACCAACTGTCACTCTCTACTGCAGCCCGAGCAGCACTCCCTCACTGAGACACCAACTGTCACTCTCCACTGCAGCCCGAGCAGCACTCCCACAGTGAGACACCAACTGTCACTCTCCACTGCAGCCCGAGCAGCACTCCCTCACTGAGACACCAACTGTCACACTCTACTGCAGCCCGAGCAGCACTCCCTCACTGAGACACCAACTGTCACACTCTACTGCAGCCCGAGCAGCACTCCCACAGTGAGACACCAACTGTCACTCTCTACTGCAGCCCGAGCAGCACTCCCTCACTGAGACACCAACTGTCACTCTCTACTGCAGCCCGAGCAGCACTCCCACACTGAGACACCAACTGTCACTCTCTACTGCAGCCCGAGCAGCACTCCCTCACTGAGACACCAACTGTCACTCTCTACTGCAGCCCGAGCAGCACTCCCTCACTGAGACACCAACTGTCACACTCTACTGCAGCCCGAGCAGCACTCCCACAGTGAGACACCAACTGTCACTCTCTACTGCAGCCCGAGCAGCACTCCCTCACTGAGACACCAACTGTCACTCTCTACTGCAGCCCGAGCAGCACTCCCACAGTGAGACACCAACTGTCACTCTCCACTGCAGCCCGAGCAGCACTCCCTCACTGAGACACCAACTGTCACTCTCCACTGCAGCCCGAGCAGCACTCCCACAGTGAGACACCAACTGTCACACTCTACTGCAGCCCGAGCAGCACTCCCTCACTGAGACACCAACTGTCACACTCTACTGCAGCCCGAGCAGCACTCCCTCACTGAGACACCAACTGTCACACTCTACTGCAGCCCGAGCAGCACTCCCTCACTGAGACACCAACTGTCACACTCTACTGCAGCCCGAGCAGCACTCCCTCACTGAGACACCAACTGTCACTCTCTACTGCAGCCCGAGCAGCACTCCCTCACTGAGACACCAACTGTCACTCTCCACTGCAGCCCGAGCAGCACTCCCTCACTGAGACACCAACTGTCACTCTCTACTGCAGCCCGAGCAGCACTCCCTCACTGAGACACCAACTGTCACACTCTACTGCAGCCCGAGCAGCACTCCCTCACTGAGACACCAACTGTCACACTCTACTGCAGCCCGAGCAGCACTCCCTCACTGAGACACCAACTGTCACTCTCTACTGCAGCCCGAGCAGCACTCCCACAGTGAGACACCAACTGTCACACTCTACTGCAGCCCGAGCAGCACTCCCTCACTGAGACACCAACTGTCACTCTCTACTGCAGCCCGAGCAGCACTCCCACACTGAGACACCAACTGTCACTCTCTACTGCAGCCCGAGCAGCACTCCCTCACTGAGACACCAACTGTCACACTCTACTGCAGCCCGAGCAGCACTCCCACACTGAGACACCAACTGTCACACTCTACTGCAGCCCGAGCAGCACTCCCACACTGAGACACCAACTGTCACACTCTACTGCAGCCCGAGCAGCACTCCCTCACTGAGACACCAACTGTCACTCTCCACTGCAGCCCGAGCAGCACTCCCTCACTGAGACACCAACTGTCACACTCTACTGCAGCCCGAGCAGCACTCCCACAGTGAGACACCAACTGTCACACTCTACTGCAGCCCGAGCAGCACTCCCTCACTGAGACACCAACTGTCACTCTCCACTGCAGCCCGAGCAGCACTCCCTCACTGAGACACCAACTGTCACACTCTACTGCAGCCCGAGCAGCACTCCCACACTGAGACACCAACTGTCACACTCTACTGCAGCCCGAGCAGCACTCCCTCACTGAGACACCAACTGTCACTCTCCACTGCAGCCCGAGCAGCACTCCCTCACTGAGACACCAACTGTCACACTCTACTGCAGCCCGAGCAGCACTCCCTCACTGAGACACCAACTGTCACTCTCTACTGCAGCCCGAGCAGCACTCCCTCACTGAGACACCAACTGTCACACTCTACTGCAGCCCGAGCAGCACTCCCTCACTGAGACAGCAACTGTCACTCTCCACTGCAGCCCGAGCAGCACTCCCACAGTGAGACACCAACTGTCACACTCTACTGCAGCCCGAGCAGCACTCCCTCACTGAGACACCAACTGTCACTCTCCACTGCAGCCCGAGCAGCACTCCCTCACTGAGACACCAACTGTCACTCTCTACTGCAGCCCGAGCAGCACTCCCACAGTGAGACACCAACTGTCACTCTCTACTGCAGCCCGAGCAGCACTCCCTCACTGAGACACCAACTGTCACACTCTACTGCAGCCCGAGCAGCACTCCCTCACTGAGACACCAACTGTCACACTCTACTGCAGCCCGAGCAGCACTCCCTCACTGAGACACCAACTGTCACACTCTACTGCAGCCCGAGCAGCACTCCCACAGTGAGACACCAACTGTCACTCTCTACTGCAGCCCGAGCAGCACTCCCTCACTGAGACACCAACTGTCACACTCTACTGCAGCCCGAGCAGCACTCCCTCACTGAGACACCAACTGTCACTCTCTACTGCAGCCCGAGCAGCACTCCCACAGTGAGACACCAACTGTCACTCTCTACTGCAGCCCGAGCAGCACTCCCTCACTGAGACACCAACTGTCACACTCTACTGCAGCCCGAGCAACACTCCCTCACTGAGACACCAACTGTCACTCTCTACTGCAGCCCGAGCAGCACTCCCTCACTGAGACACCAACTGTCACACTCTACTGCAGCCCGAGCAGCACTCCCTCACTGAGACACCAACTGTCACTCTCTACTGCAGCCCGAGCAGCACTCCCTCACTGAGACACCAACTGTCACTCTCTACTGCAGCCCGAGCAGCACTCCCACAGTGAGACACCAACTGTCACTCTCTACTGCAGCCCGAGCAGCACTCCCTCACTGAGACACCAACTGTCACACTCTACTGCAGCCCGAGCAACACTCCCTCACTGAGACACCAACTGTCACACTCTACTGCAGCCCGAGCAACACTCCCTCACTGAGACACCAACTGTCACACTCCACTGCAGCCCGAGCAGCACTCCCTCACTGAGACACCAACTGTCACTCTCTACTGCAGCCCGAGCAGCACTCCCTCACTGAGACACCAACTGTCACACTCTACTGCAGCCCGAGCAGCACTCCCTCACTGAGACACCAACTGTCACTCTCTACTGCAGCCCGAGCAGCACTCCCTCACTGAGACACCAACTGTCACTCTCCACTGCAGCCCGAGCAGCACTCCCTCACTGAGACACCAACTGTCACACTCTACTGCAGCCCGAGCAGCACTCCCACACTGAGACACCAACTGTCACACTCTACTGCAGCCCGAGCAGCACTCCCACACTGAGACACCAACTGTCACTCTCTACTGCAGCCCGAGCAGCACTCCCTCACTGAGACACCAACTGTCACACTCTACTGCAGCCCGAGCAGCACTCCGAGAACATGCAGACTCCACACAGGCAGTGACACAAGCCGGGAACCGAACCCGGGTCCCTCGCTCTGTGAGGCAGCAGTGCTAACCACTCCGTCACCGCTACACCCTAAATAGATTGGACATAACGTCTGCTATGAGGAGGCTTCCTCCCACCACCTCCTAACTTTGGAGAGAGTGAAGTTGCTTCCCCGCAGCAGAATACCTGGGCTGATGGAATGGCAGTGGTTCCCTCCTGACCAGAGGGACGGCTCACGGGACCACAGACCCGACCAGCGTCTATAGCTGCTGAGGTGTGATGAGGGGTTGCCAGCGATTCGTCTTTGCTGGAATATTATTGTTCAACTTTGTCAATCGGGATATAAATTACAAAAACGTAGAGGTCATGATGGAGTTGTATAGAGCGTTGGTTTGGCCACAGCTGGAGCACTGTGTGCAGTTCTGGTCGACACATTATAGGAAGGATGTGATTGCACTGGAGGTGGTCCAGAGGAGATTCACCAAGATGCTGCCTGGGATGGAACATTTAAGGAATGAAGAGAGGTTGGATAGGTATTGTTTGTTTTCTCTGGAGCAGAGCAGACTGAGGGACGACCTGATCGAGGTGTACAAGATTATCAAGGACATGGACAGGGTGGAGAGGGAGCAGCTGTTCCCCTGAGCTGAAGGGTCAGTTATGAGGAGGCAAAATTTAAAAATGAGGTGTGGGAGATTCAGGTGGTATATTATGGACAGTCTTATTAAAATTCCAGTTGGTGAGAATAGTCTTATAATCACTTTCATAGATAGAACAGCACAGAACACGCCCTTCGGCCCACGATGTTGTGCCGCGTTTTATCTGAAACCAAGATCGTAGAATCCCTGCAGTGCAGAAGGAGGTTATTTGGCCCATCGAGTCCGCACTGACCACATTCCCAACCAGGCCCTATCCCCATAACCCCACATATTTACCCTCCTACCCCCCTGCTAATTTCTTTTCCATTATCTCTTACAGCTGTTGATAGATCAAATTCCAGAAATAATACTCAAGGCAAAACTGCTATCACAATATTCAAGGCAAACCACATGAATTCTGACACTCTTCCACTGCACTGTGGAAATCCAAAATATTCAGAAACAGGGGTGTATTTTGAAACATAAATCTTTCTTGGTTTCTGGAAGGACACTTCAAGTTTTACAACTTCACTCAGCATCGTGCTAGTCACAGAATATCTCTTCACGCAGCCTATATCGAGTCACAGAGCAATACAGCATGGAAACAGGTCCTTCGGCCCAAACAGTCCATGCTGACCATGGTGCCCTCCCAGTTGGTCCCAATTGCCCGCGTTCGGTCCATATCCCTCTAATCCTTTCCCTCTATCCAAATGCTTTTTAAATGTTGGTATTGAACTTGCCTCAACCACTTTCTCCGGCAGCTCATTCTATACACACACCACCCTCCGTTTGAAGAAGTTGCCCCTCAGTTCCCTTTGAAATCTTTCCCCTCTCACCTCTATCTCTAATCATATTACTTAGCTCAGTGACTTTCCTTACATTTCCTCCTTCCCACCCATCTCCCATTTCATTGTCTCGCGCGCCTCTTTGAACTCCACTGTTCCAAGATATTAAGATCGTCCAGTTTCGATCAGGAATGGCTGCCTCCCACTTCGGGTAAAACAAAATGTACTAAGGCCCCCTCATTACTGATGAAACCTTTCCAAGTGATAAGAATCTTTTTATCTATGATTCTATGAAAATCCCACAGAGTATCTGGAGTGTTGTGTCCAGTTTTGGTCACTTTATTTGAGGAAGGATGTTGCTGCATTGGAGGCAGTTCAGAGGAGGTTCACCAGATTGACTCTAGGATGAGAGGATTGACGTATGAGGAGAGATTAATCACTTTGGGCTTGTACTCACTGGAGTTCAGAGGGATGAGAGGGGATCTGATGCAGGTATATAAAATTTTAAAAGGGATTGATAAAGTAACTGTAGACCAAATGTTTCCTCTTATGGGGCAATCTCAAACAAGAGGTCACAGGTATAGGTTGAGAGGCGGTAGATTTAATACTGAGATGAGGACGAACTACTTCTCGCAGAGGTGGTGAGTTTGTGGAACTCGCTGCCCCATCGCGCGGTGGAGTCTGAATCATTGAATGGTTTCAAGAAGGAGATGGATATATTTCTAATAAAAAAGAGATAAGGGGATATGGGGAACAGGTGGGGAGGGGGATTTGAGACCAGGGAGAGATCAGCCATGATCTGATTG
This sequence comes from Mustelus asterias, assembly GCF_964213995.1. Lineage (NCBI taxonomy): Eukaryota > Metazoa > Chordata > Chondrichthyes > Carcharhiniformes > Triakidae > Mustelus > Mustelus asterias. Next base: position 16,290 of record NW_027590749.1, read on the forward strand.
AATGGCGGATCAGGCTCGAAGGGCTGAATTTGCCGACTTCTGCTCTTAATTCCTGTTCCTATGTTATCGAGTCATTGAGGTTTACCGCATGGAAACAGGCCCTTCGGCCCAACCTGTCCGTGCCGCCCAGTTTTTACCTTTAAGCTCGTCCCAATTGCCCGCATTTGGCCCATGTCTCTCTATACCCATCGTACCCATGGAACTGACTAAACGCTTTTTAAAATACAAATTGTACCCCCCTCTCCTACTGCCTCTGGCAGCTTGTTCCAGACACTCACCACACTCCATGTGAAAGAATTCCCCCTCTGGACCCTTTTGAATGTTTATATTGAGGATTCTGTATTCTGCACCTGTTTTCACAGTGGAACACGTCATTTCCATAGCAGGAATAGAGGATAACCAATGGACTTACTCATAAGAGCAAGGAGCTCTCAGTATCTGGAGGTGGAAGTATAAGTATAAGTCGAGGGATTTAAACCATATAACATCGCCAAAACTTAAAGCTGACTTCAGTGCTCTGAAATAGATAACTGCTGATATAGTAAATGTGCTGTTTTTATTAGTGTCACAAGTAGGCTTACATTAACACTGCAATGTAGTTACTGTGAAAATCTCCTAGTCCCCACACTCCAGTGCCTGTTTGGGTACACAGAGAGAGAATTTAACATGGCCAACGCACCGAACCAGCACGTCTTTCAGACTGTGGGAGAAAACGGGGGCAGCCGGAGGAAACCCATGCAGACACGGAGAGAACATGCAGACTCCGCACAGACAGTGATCCAAGCCAGGAATCGAACCCGGGTCCCTGGCACTGTGAGGCAGCAGTGCCAACCACTGTACCACCGTGTTGCCCATTTCAGTTCACCACTCAAAGAACAAAGAACAGTACAGCACAGGAACAGGCCCTTCGGCCCTCCAAGCCTGCGCCGATCATAATGCCTGCCTAAACTAAAACCGTATGCACTTACAGAATCCGTATCCTTCCATTCCCATTCTATTCATGTATTCATCTAGATGCCCCTTAAATGCCGCTATCGTACCTGCTCCCACCACCTCCTCGGGCAGCGCGTTCCAGCAATTCACCACCCTCTGTGTAAAAAACTTGCCTCACAGATCTCCTCTGATCTTTTCCCCACGCACCTTTAACCTATGTCCCCTCGTACTTGACGTTTCTACCCTAGGAAAGAGCCTCTGACTATCCACTCTGTCTATGCCACTCTTGGACAAGTTGTGGAGACAATATTTACAAATCACTGCAGCCTGTAGGGAGATTGAACTCACATCATTGGTAGTATACTGAATCACACCCTTGTCATGTAGGCAAGTGAGTTCACCGCCCTACACGATGGGGCCAGTAGATGTCATAGATTTGGATTACAACAATCCCATAGCATGCAGCACAAAGAGTCGAGGTGTCCGATTGTGGCTCAGGTTGTCAGCCTGGATTGGATAGATAATTCGTCAGCAGGCACGGAACAGTGAGTCGGGATACTGAAGCACATTCAGGCTGGTTGGCTGTAACTTATGAAATGTTGCAAAAATTTGTATTGGGGATGTCGCTGTTTATGTTTTTTTATTATTTGTTCGTGGTACATGGGCGTCGCTGGCTGGGCCAACATTTATTGCCCATCCCTACTTGCCCGAGGGCAGTTGAGAGTCGACCACATTGCTGCGGCTCTGGAGTCACATGTGAGCCAGACCGGGTCCGCACGGCAGATTTCCTTACCTGAAGGACATTAGTGAACCAGATGGGCTTTTCCGACAGTCGACAATGGTTTCATGGTCATCAGTAGATTCTTAATTCCAGATATCTTTTATTGCATTCCAATTCCATCGTCTGTCGTGGCGGGATTCGAACCCGGGTCCCTGGAACATTGGCTGAGTTTCTGGATTAATAGTCTGGCGATAATACCACTCGGCCAATATATGTCAACACAATAACTGAAGATGCTGGGAGTAAGCTACCAGATTTCCAATTTGATTCTAAACTGATTGTGAATTAAAGCTATGAGGAGGATTCAAAGGGACTGCACAGAGATAGAGACAAAATAACAGAATGGGGAACAAGTTGGCAGATGGAGGAATAAATTAAATTATTTAATTTTGTGATTATTTGTTTTGATTTGATTTGATTCTTGTCACATGTATTAGTATACAGTGAAAGGTATTGTTTCGTGCACGCTATACAGACAATGCATATTGCACAGTGGTGAGCAGCACAATGGCATGGTGGTTAGCACTGCTGCATCACAGCTCCAGAGAACTGGGTTTGATTCCCGGCTTGGGCCACTGTCTGTGTGGAGTTTTCACATTCTCCCTGTGTCTGCGTGGGTTTCCTCCGGGTCTGGTTTCCTCCCACAATCCAAAGGTGTGCGGGTTAGGTGCATTGGCAATGATAAATTGCCCCTTAGTGTCCTGGGATATGTAGGTTAGAGGGATTAGCAGGGTAAATATTTGGGACTATGGGGATAGGACCCGGGTGAGATTGTTGTCAATGCAGACTCGATGGGCCGAATGGCCTCTTTCTTCACTGTAGGGTTTCAATGATTCCAGGGAAAGGAGAGGGTGCTGAATGTTACAGTCATATCTAGGGTGTAGAGATGGGAGGTGTGGATAGAGATGCGCAAAGAGACATATTTAGAATGTACATCTCTGTGAATGGAAAAGTACTGAAGTACGACAATCGATATGTCGATATATTATCCTGTGAATAGGGAGTCACTGAAATTCTGTATCTCGAGTGTAGATGTTTCCCTGTAGGTGGAGAGGCTGTTAGGGTGCAGGGCACTAGTCAAGAAAGGTTGTCTTTGATAAAAATGTTAGTTTAAAAGTTTATTTATTCGTGTCACAAGTCAGCTTACATTAACATTGCAATGAAATTACTGTGACATCTCAGCGTTCAACTGAACTCAACCGTCCAACCAGCTTTGAGCTCAGCTCAAGTCATGCCATGGAATGTAAAGCTGTATAAACTCGATCCGCTTGAAGCCAATGCAAAAACAGAACTGAACCACTGGATTCCATTCAACCCAAAATAATGCAACATTAAACAACGCAAAACCATCATGTGGCCACCGGGATTTACTGGGTGGTTTCAGAATGAGAAATGAGAAGGGAGCCTGACGGACAAAGCATCGTCATGAATAACTCCCGTGCTATGATTTTTTTAGCTCCCATGTTTCACAGAATGGCGATGTTTAAAATGAGAAGGAATGTCTTTTTTTATTCCGCACAATATTATAAATAAGAGATTTTTCGGCCAGATTCCCCCGTTAAAACAGTAATGTCATGATGCTAATTTGCTGTCAACTCAATGATGTGATGCACAGTGTAATGTTTCAGGAATGAATCTTCTGTTTTCTGTTGAGGAACTAGTATACCTTACAATGAGGCTGCTTGAAATATTCAAATCCTGAAATAAAATGCAGTTTCCACGACAGTTTGGCTCATTGTTCTTCAAAGAATTTTACAAAAAGAAGTTTCAACAAATGCCGGAGGTCGAATGTCTCCTTCAGATTTAAAAAATGTTGATAGTTTACAATCGCACTCTTGTCTTCATTTCTCAGAAGGTGATGCTGCTCTAGTTGCTTCATGTGATATTCAGCTGCAATGAAGCTCGCAGGAAGTGGGTTGATGTCCTCTACAATGATATTTTCGGTGTTACTGCTTATGCAACTACTGGATTGATGTTACATCAAGTGCTGAAGCAGATTCTAAGCGCAAACAACAACCACGCCCCGAAAGACCAGCCAGGAAAGAACGTGTTTGTCTGGGGAGGAAAACAGAAATAATGTTTCAAATTCACTTCTGTGTTAAACATCAAATCACAGAATCCCTGGAGTGCAGAAGTAGGCTATTCGGCCCATCAAGTCTGCACCGACCACAATCCCACCCAGGCCCTATTCCCATAACCCCACATATCCCTGCTAATTCTCCTGACACTAGGGTCAATTTAGCATGGCCAATCAACCTAACCCACACATCTTTGGACTGTGGGAGGAAACCGGAGCACCCGGAGGAAACCCACGCAGACACAGGGAGAATGTGCCAACTCCACACAGTCAGTGATGCGAGACCAGAATTGAACACGGGTCCCTGGTGCTGTGAAGCAGCAGTGCTAACCACTGTGCCACCGTGCCGCCCCAGATAGTCCACATCTTTTCCCGAAGGTAGGGGACTCCAAAAGTAGAGGACATAGCTTTAAGGTGAGAGGGGAGAGATGCAAAAAGGCCCAGAGGGACAATTTTTTCACACAGAGGGCGGTGAATGTCTGGAAGAAGCTGCCAGAGGCAGTAGCAGAGGCGGATACAATTTTGTCTTTTAAGAAGCATTTAGACAGTTACATGGGTAAGATGGGTAGAGAGGGATATGGGCCAAATGCAGGCAATTGGGAGTAGCTAAGTGGTTAAAAAAAGGTGGCATGGACCAGTTGGGCTGAAGGGCCTGTTTCCATGCTGTAAACCTCTCTGACTCTATGACATGGGGGACAACGGCCAGACTCCGCACAGACAGTAACCCAAGCCGGGAAGCGAACCCTGGTCTCTGACGCTGTGAGGGAGCAGCACTAACCACTGTGTCACCTAGTCTCAGACTATCTGATCTTATTATTGTTGGGTAAACAAATATAGAGAGAGAGAATGAATGATATGAATTAAAAGAGTTTCCACAGCTGGAATTGTGGTCTGTGTGGATGAGCAATCCAAATTAAGATGATTTGCAGATATACAATTTAAAATTCACTTTGTTATATGACTGCATCATGTAACCACGATTTTGCAAATTATGGGTCTGTGTGAATTATGGAAAAAGCTATTCGATTTCCCATTCATCTGGTTTTCTTGTCGAATTACCTTTCTTTTTACTGAGTTACCTTTTAGATCAACACTAAATCTCAGATCCTGGCAACAAGAAGGTCATTTATTCTTGTTTTCTTTTGAATATTAATGTCTCAAACGGATAAGTAGCGACCGTTTGGTAAATAAGACAACTGCAAATGACTTGCTGGGACTGAAAGGGCTTCACAAAATTGATGTGAGCTTAATTTTCAGCTTATCTGGATTTGATTTGATTTATTATTGTCACATTTATTAATATATAATGAAAAGTATTGTTTCTTGCGCGCGATACAGACAAAACATAGAGAAGGAAAGGAGAGAGTGCAGAATGTAGTGTCACAGTCATAGCGAGGGTGCAGAGAAAGATCAACTAAATGCGAGATAAGTCCATTCAAAAGTCTGACGGCAGCAGAGAAGAAGCTGTTCTTTAGTCGATTGGTACGTGATCTCAGATTTTTGTATCTTTTTCCCGAAGAAAGAAGGTAGAAGAGAGAATGTCCGGGGTACGTGGGGTCCTTAATGATGCTGGATGCGTTGCCGAGACAGCGGGAAGTATGGACAGAGTCAATGGATGCGAGGCTGGTTTGCGTGATGGATTGGGCTACATTCAAAACCTTTTGTAGTTCCTTCCAGTCTTGGGCAGAGCAGGAGACATACCAAGCTGTGACCCAACCAGAAAGAATGCATCTGTAAAAGTTACTGAGATTCGGAGCTGACATGCAAATTTCCTCAGTCTTCTGAGAAAGTAAGAGGCGTTGGTGGGCTTTCTGAACTAGAGTGTCGGCATGTGGGGATCAGGACAGGTTGTTGGTGTTCTGGACACTAAAAACTTGAAGCTCTCGGCCCTTTCTACTTCGTCCCGATTGATGTAGACAGGGGCATGTTCTCCTTTACGCTTCCTGAAGTCGATGACAATCTCCTTCATTTTGCTGACATTGAGGGAGGGATTACTGTGGCTGCACCAGTTCACCAGATTCCCTATCTCATTCCTGTACTCTGTCTCGTCATTGTTTGAGATAAGTTTATTTATTAGTGTCACATGTAGGCTTACATTAGCACAGCAATGACGTTGTGAAAATCCCATAGTCACCACACTCCGGCACCTGTTCGAGTACAAAGAACAAAGAACAGCACAGCACAGAAAACAGGCCCTTCGCCCCTCCAAGCCTGTGCCGCTCCTTGGTCCAACTAGACCATTCGTTTGTATCCCTCCATTCCCAGGCTGCTCATGTGAATATCCAGGTAAGTCTTAAATGATGTCAGCGTGCCTGCCTCCACCACCCTACTTGGCAGCGCAGTCCAGGCCCCCACCACTCTCTGTGTAAAAAACGTCCCTCTGATATCTGAGTTATACCTCGCCGCTCTCACCTTGAGCCCGTGACACCTCGCGATCGTCACCTCCGACCAGGGAAAAAGCTTCCCACTGTTCACCCTATCTATACCCTTCATAATTTTGTACACCTCTATTAGGTCTCCCCTCATTCTCCGTCTTTCCAGGGAGAACAAGCCCAGTTTACCAAATCTCCCCTCATAGCTATGACCCTCCATACCAGGCAACATCCTGGCAAATTTTCTCTGCACTCTCTCTGAAGCCTCCACGTCCTTCTGGTAGTGCGGCGACCAGAACTGGATGCAGTATTCCAAATGTGGACTAACCAGCGTTCTATACAACTGCCACATCAGACTCCAGCTTTTATACTCTATACCCCGTCCTATCAAGGAAAGCATACCATATTCCTTCTTCATCACCGTCTCCAAATCTACTGCCGCCTTCAAGGATTTATGGACTTGCACACCGAGGTCCCTCTGTGTTTCTATACTCTTGATGGCTCTGCCATTTATTGTATACGTCCCCCCTTCATTTGTTCTTCCACTGAGGGACAATCTTGCATGGCCAATACATCCAACCAGCACGTCGGTCGGACTGTGGGAGGAAACCAGAGCACCCGGAGGAAACCCATGGAGAACACAGACATGGGGACAACGCGGCACGGTGGCACAGTGGTTAGCAGTGCCGTCTCACAGCGCCAGGGACCCGTGTTCAATTCCAGCCTTGGGTCACTCTCTGTCCGGAGTCTGCATGTTCTCCCCCTGTCTGTATGGGTTTCCTCCGGGTGTTCCGCTTTCCTCCCACACGCCAAAGATGTCTGGGTTGCGTGGATTGGCCATGCTAAATTACCCCTGAGTGTCAGGAGGACTAGCAGAATAGATATGTGGGGTTGCGGGGACAGGGTCTGTGTGGGATTGTGGTCGGTGCAGATGTGATGGGCTGCATGGCCTCCTTCTGCTGTGTAGGGATTCTATGACTATTCCATATCAACATGCAGGTTCAGCACAGACATTGACCAAAGCCAGGAATCAAACCCAGGTCCCTGGCGCTGTGATGCAGCAGTGCTAACCACTCTGGGATAGCAGCATTTGATGCACAGTTTGTGATAAATCTTTTAGAATGTGATTTATTGTTTACTGTATCAGACAGGTTCTGATTACATTGCAAGGTCTCAAGCGCCAGTGAATGACTGGACCATACCGTGACACAATGGTTAGCACTACTGCCTCACAGCACAGGAACCCGGGTTCAATTCCCAACTTGGGTCACTGTCTGTGTGATGTCTGCACGTTCTCCCCGTGTCTGCGTGGGTTTCCTCCGGGTGCCCCAGCTTCCTCCCACACTCCAAAGATGTGCGGGTTAGGTGGATTGGCCATGCCTAAGTTCCCCCTCAGTGCCAGGGGGCACTAGCAAGGGTAAAGAGGGATTACCGGCATGGGGGCTGGGTGGGTTTGTGGTCAGTGCAGGCGTGAAGGGCCGAATAGACACCTTCTGCACTGCAATCGGCACGTCTTTCATACTGTGGGAGGAAACCGGAGCACCCGGACAAAACACACGCTGATATGGGGGAGAACATGCAAACTCCACACAGTGACCCAAGCCGGGAATCGAACCTGGGTCCCTGGCGCTGTGAGGTAGCAGTGCTGACCACTGTGCAGCCCCAATGAAGTCCCCAGTGATTTTGCACTCTATGTTTCAAGTATTCTCAAGCTTGAAACAAACTGAGTGAATTATTTTAGCGCTTAATCAATCACCTCACGAATTTATTGGAGGAGATGAATGGCAAAAAGTTCAATGAAGTTTGTTATCCTCACTGTAATATTTAGGGACATATCCTGATACAGAACAAACAGATTTATGTTAAAGTTTGCAGGAAATGATGTTGAAACGAACAATATTTGTGCATTGAGAGGCGTTCAGGTCTTCACATTTAAATATTAACTTTGGTCTTAAAAGAAAACATGTACCCGGATCATTCCAATGCAGATAAGATGCTCTGTCAGAGAGTCGGTGCAGACTCGATGGGCCGTAGGGCCTCCTTCTGCACTGCCGTGGGTTCGATGGTTCACGGGAATGCTGTGATCTTGGAATTCAGCATGTATAATGCACTCTTTAAGATTCATCTCTTAGATTGTGACTCGCTTTTGCTAAGTGAATATGTGCTGGTCACATTGTAGTCTTTTCACACTCCAGTACCAGTCAATTAAAGGAAACTGAGTAGTTTACAGAGATTATGATGCCGTTTATATTTCTTCACTGTATGTCTGAATGTTGTGAAATCAATATTGTGCACTAAATATTGTACAATCAGTATTGTGTAATCAATGTTGTGTAATCAATGGTGTATCGTCAATATTGTGTAATCAAAGTTGTGTAATCAATATTCTGTAATCAAAGCACTGTAATCAATACTGTGTAATCAAAGTTGCGGAATCAATATTGTTTAATCAATATTGTGTAATCAATATTGTGGAATCAATATTGTGCAATCAATACTGTGTAATCAGTATTGTGTAATCAATATTGTGTAATCAATATTCTGAATATTCCGGGGTACAAGTGTTTTAGGCGAGACAAAGGAGGGACCAAAAGAGGTGGGGGAGTAGCAGTATTAGTTAGAGAGCATATTACAGCGGTGCAGAGGGAGGACAATTCAGAGGGGTCGTGTAACGAGTCACTGTGGGTGGAGCTTGGAAACAGGAAGGGCACAGTCACGGTTTTGGGGGTATACTACAGACCCCCCAACAGCCCAAGGGAAGTGGAAGAACGGATTAGTCAGGAGATACTGGATAGGTGCAGGAAAAATAGGGTTGTTGTAGTGGGAGACTTCAATTTCCCTGGTATAGACTGGAAATCGCTAAGGGCTGGGAGGAATTTGAAAAATGTGTACAGGAAGGTTCTTTGGAACAATATGTAGATAGCCCGACTAGAGAGGGGGCTATACTGGACCTAGTACTGGGGAATGAGCCCGGTCAGGTCTTCAAAGTTTCGGTAGGGGAACATGTGGTAAATAGTGACCACAATTCTGTTAGCTTTAGGATAGTGATGGAAAATGATGAGTGGTGTCCCAAGGGTAATGTGTTGGAATGGGGGAAGGCTAACTTAAGTGGGATTAGGCAGAAATTGGCAGCTGTTGATTGGGAGAGGCTGTTTGAGGGTAAATCCACATCTGGCATGTGGGAGTCTTTTAAGGAAGATTTGTTAGGGCTGCAGGATAGGCATGTGCCTGTAAAAAAGGATAGGAAGGGTAGGATTCGAGAACCATAGATAACCAGGGAAATTGAGGGATTGGTGAAAAAGAAAAGAAAGGCGTACGTTAGGTCCAGGCAGCTAAAAACGGAGGGAGCTCTGGAGGAATACAAAGAAAGTAGGAAAGAACTCAAACGAGGAATTAGAAGGGCAAAAAGGGGTCACGAATGTCCTTGGCAGACAGGATTAAGGAGAATCCCAAGGCATTTTATTCATACGTTAGGAACAAAAGGGTTGTCAGGGAAAAAATCGGACCTCTCAGGGACAAAAGTGGGGAATTATGCTGAGAGCCCAAAGAAGTAGGGGAGATCCTAAATGAATACTTTGCGTCGGTATTCGCAAAGGAGAGGGCTGCGTTGACTGGGAGTGTCTCGGAGGGGAGTGTTGACCCGTTAGAGAAAATCTCCATTACAAGGGAGGAATATAAAGACTGACAAAACCCCAGGGCCTGATGGATTATATCTAAGGCTGCTCAGGGAGACGAGAGATGAAATCGCTGGGCCTCTGATGCAAATCTTTGTCTCGTCACTGGACACAGGTGAGGTCCCAGAGGATTGGAGGATAGCTAATGTGGTCCCGTTATTTCAGAAGGGGAGGAAGGATAATCCAGGAAATTATAGGTCGGTGAGCTTGACCTCCGTGGTAGGGAAGTTGTTGGAGAGGATTCTTAGAGATAAGATGTATGCGCATTTAGAAAGGAATAAACTCCTTAACGATAGTCAGCATTGTTTTGTGAGAGGGAGGTCATGCCTCACTAACCTGGTGGAGGTTTTTGAAGAAGTGACGAGAATGGTTGACGAGGGAAGGGCCGTGGATGTCGTCTATATGGACTTTAGTAAAGGGTTTGACAAAGTCCCTCATGGTAGGTTGGTGCAAAAGGTTTGATCTCATGGGATAAAGGGGGAGGTGGCTAGATGGGTGGAGAACTGGCTTGGTCACAGAAGTGGAGATGCCGGCGTTGGACTGGGGTAAGCAACGTAAGAAGTCTCACAACACCAGGTTAAAGTCCAACAGGTTTATTTGGTAGCAAATACCATAAGCTTTCGGAGCGATGCCCCTTCGTCAGATGGAGTAGTTATCTGTTCTCCAACAGTACACAGACACAGAAATCAAGTTACAGAATACTAATTAGAATGCAAATCTCTACAGCCAGCCAGGTCTTAAAAGGTACATATAATATGGGTGGAGGGAACATTAAACACAGGTTAAAGAGATGTGTATTGTCTCCAGACAGAACAGCTAGTGATATTATGCAAGATCAGGGGGAAAGCTGTGGCGAGCTGTGGGGGTTACTGATAATGTGACATAAATCCAACATCCCGGTTTAGGCCATCCTCATGTGTGCGGAACTTGGCTATCAATTTCTGCTCAGCGACTCTGCTGACAGAGGGTGGTAGTGGAAGGGTCTTTTTCCGGCTGGATGCCTGTGACTAGTGGTGTTCCGCAGGGCTCTGTATTGGGACCTCTGCTATTTATGATTTATATAAACGATCTGGAAGAAGATGTAACTGGGGTGATCAGTAAGTTTGCGGATGACAACAAAATGGCTGGACTTGCAGATAGTGAGGAACATTGTCAGAGGCGACAGAAGGATACAGATGGATGGAAATTTGGGCAAAGAAATGGCAGATGGAGTTCAATCCAGATACATGCGAAGTGATGCATTTTGGTAGAACTAACGTAGGGGGGAGCGATACGATAAATGGCAGAACCATGAAGGGTGTAGATACGCAGAGGGACTTGCGGATAGTGAAGAGCATTGTCGGGCAATACAGCAGGATATAAATAGGCTGGAAAATTGGGCGGAGAGGTGGCAGATGGAGTTTAATCCGGATAAATGCGTTTTGATGCACTTTGGAAGAAATAATGTAGGGAGGAGCTATACAATAAATGGCAGAGTCATCAGGAGTATAGAAACACAGAGGGACCTAGGTGTGCAAGTCCACAAATCCTTGATGGTGGCAACACAGGTGGAGAAGGTGGTGAAGAAGGCATATGGTATGCTTGCCTTTATAGGACGGGGTATAGAGTATAAAAGCTGGAGTCTGATGATGCAGCTGTATAGAACGCTGGTGAGGCCACATTTGGAGTACTGCGTCCAGTTCTGGTCGCCGCACTACCAGAAGGACGTGGAGGCGTTAGAGAGAGTGCAGAGAAGGTTTACCAGGATGTTGCCTGGTATGGAGGGTCTTAGCTATGAGGAGAGATTGGGTAGACTGGGGTTGTTCTCCTTGGAAAGACGGAGAATGAGGGGAGATCTAATAGAGGTGTATAAAATTATGAAAGGTATAGATAGGGTGAACAGTGGGAAGCTTTTTCCCAGGTCGGAGGTGACGACCACGAGGGGTCACGGGCTCAAGCTGAGAGGGGCGAAGTATAACTCAGATATCAGAGGGACGTTTTTTACACAGAGGGTGGTGGGGGCCTGGAATGCGCTGCCAAGTAGGGTGGTGGAGGCAGGCACGCTGACATCTTTTAAGACTTACCTGAATAGTCACATGAGCAGCCTGGGAATGGAGGGATGCAAACGATTGGTCTAGGTGGACCAAGGAGCGGCACAGGCTTGGAGGGCCGAAGGGCCTGTTTCCTGTGCTGTACTGTTCTTTGTTTGTTCGTTGTGCAAGTCGACAGATCCTTGAAGGTGACGTCACAAGTGGAGAAGGTAGTGAATAAGGCACATGGCATGCTTTCCTTCATAGGACGGGGCATAGAGTATAAAAGTTGGAGTCTGATGTTGCCGTTGTATAGAACATTGGTTTGGCCGCATTTGGAATACAGCGCCCAGTTCTGGTCGTCATACTACCAGAAGGACGTGGAGGCTTTAGAGAGAGTGCAGAGGAGGTTTACCAGGATGTTGCCTGGTATGGAAGGGCTTAGTTATGAGGAGAGATTCGGTAAACTGGGGTTGTTCTCACTGGAAGGACGGAGGATGAGGGTGACCTAATCGAGGTGTATAAAATTATGAAAAGCATCCTTAGGGTGAACGGTGGGAAGCTTTTTCCCAGGCTGCTGGTGACATTCACGAGGGGTCATAGGTTCAAAGTGAGGGGGGGGGGGAGGGTTTAACACGGATATCAGAAGGACGTATTTTACACAGAGGGTGGTGGGAGCCTGGAATGTGCTGTCGGGCAAAGTGGTGGAGGCGGATACACTGGGAACGATGAAGACTTATCTGGTTAGCCACATGAACGGAGTGGGAATGGAGGGATACAAAAGAATGGTCTAGTTTGGACCAAGGAGTGGCGCGGGCTTGGAGGGCCGAAGGGCCTGTTCCTGTGCTGTAGTGTTCTTTGTAATATTGTGTAATCAATGTTGTGTCATCAATATTGTGTCATCAATGTTGTGTAATCAATACTGTGTAATCAATATTGTGTAATCAATGTTGTGTAATCCTTATTGTGTAATCAATATTGTGTAATCAATACTGTGTAATCAATGTTGTGTAATCAATATTGTGTAATCAATATTGTGAATTGAAGGTATTTGACCCAGATTATTTTAACGTGAGTCACTGAACACAGTACTTTAATTTAACAGCAAAGTTCCTTTTCTGACTGTCGATTCTGGGCAGTGGTTCGAGAATCGCCATTTTGTTATGAAATAAGGGACCTTCTGTTTCCACTTTCTGTTTACTTTGGGAGGTATAACTTTATCAAAAACAGAAAATACTGGAAAATCTCAGCAGGTCTGACAGCATCTGTGAATCATAGAATCACTACAGTGCAGGAGGAGGCCATTCGGCCCATCGAGCCTACACCGACAACAATCCCACCCAGGCCCTATCCCCGTAACCCCACATATTTACCCTGCTAGTCCCCCTGACACTAAGTGCCGATTTATCATGGTCGATCCACCTAACCTGCAGATCTTTGGACTGCGGGAGGAAACCGGTGCACCCGGAGGAAACCCACACAGACACGGAGGGAATGTGCAAACTCCACACAGACAGAAGAGAGAATAGAGACAACGCTTTGAGTCTGATGAAGGGTCATCCAGAGTTGAAACATTTGCTCTATTCTCTCCCCACAGATGCTGTCGGACCTGCTGAGTTTTTCCAGCGTTTCCTGTTTTTATTTCAGATTCCAGCATCCGCGGTATTTTGCTTTTATCTTACTCTTCATCAAAGATGGCACCGTTTACAGATTAAAGTTTATTTATTGGTCACAAGTAGGCTTATATTAACTCTGCAATTAAGTTAATTTTGTTGAAAAGTCACTTATTGCAAACGAGGTGCCAGAGGCAGTAGTGGAGGGGGTACAATTTTGCCATTAAAAAAGCATTTAGACAGTTACATGGGTAAGATGGGCTGCACGGTGGCACAGTGGTTAGCACTGCTGCCTCACAGCGGCAGGGACCCAGGTTAAATTCCAGCCTCAGGTCTCTGTCTGTGTGGAGTCTGCACATTCTCCCTGTGTCTGCGTGGGTTTCCTCCGGGCGTTCCAGTTCCCTTCCACAGTCCAAAGGTGAGCAGGTTAGGTTGATTGGCCATAGTAAATTGCCCCTTAGTGTCAGGTGGACTAGCATGATAAATGGGTGGGGTTACAGGGTTAAGGTCTGGGTGGGATTGTGATTGGTGCAGACACGATGGGCCAAATGGCCTCCTTCTGCACATTAGGGATTCTATGATTTCTATGGGTATAAAGGGATATGGGCCAAATATGGGCAATTGGGACTGGCTTATTGGTGAAAACTGGGATGTGTGGACAAGTTGGGCCAAAGGGCCTGTTTCCATGCTGTAAATCTCTGTGAATCGACTGTGAAAATCCCCAAGTCGCCACACTCCGGCACCTGTTTGGGTGTACTCAGGGAGAATTTAGCATGGTCAATGCACCTGACCAGCATGTCTTTGGACACTTAGGGAGAATTTAGCATGACCAATGCACCTGACCAGCATGTCTTTGGACACGAAGGGGCAATTTAGCATGGCCAATGCACCTGACCAGCATGTCTTTGGACACTAAGGGGCAATTTAGCATGGCCAATCCCCCGAACCTGTACACCTTTGTACACTAAGGGCCCGATTTTCCCATTTTGATTCCATGCGCTGAATCTGGACGCAATTCAGATCTGACTTGGAAATCTGTTCTCCGGGGCCCCAGACGCACTTACCCTGGAAAAAACATTGTGAGTCTGAATCGCTCTGTGGGCGGGGCTTCTCGCTCTCGAAACGCTGCAACTCCGATCGGAGCTCTGAACTGCGCGTGCGCAGTGAGAAATACATCTGAAATGGGCACCCCTGTCACATCGCTCCCGGGCAGCAACAAGCGGATAAGGTGACCTGGGAGCGAAAAGTGGGAGTGATGGCTCCCACAGACATCGCCCCACCCCACAACATAACTATCCCCCTTTACACCCACCTCCCCCACTACCCAGACCGATCACGACGCCCACCCCCCACCCCACCGATCACCCGCAGAATGGCAACGGTAACCCTCCCACCGCTGCCCCCTTCACCAGAGAATGATCTGATCCACCTCCCTCCCCTCCCCCCATGACCAGAGAATGATCTGATCCACCTCCCTCCCCTCCCCCCATGACCAGAGAATGATCTGATCCACCTCCGCTCCCCTCCCCCCATGACCAGAGAATGACCTGATCCACCTCCGGCCTCCCGCACCCCCACCCCCTCTCCCCCCACCACTGATCTGAGTCAGAGAGCCGCCAGAAGCTCTGATCTTACCTCCTCAGAGCTGGACTGCCCGAAACAGACCTTTGCCGAGCACATCTGTTCCGCGCCGAATCTGGACGGGCGAACGCGATGGTAAGGGGGGAAATGCAGGTAAGATTGGGCATCCAGCTCATTAACTCAATTTAAATGCATCACCCATTTCGGGCGCGGTTCGGATCGCGGCCATTTTCGGGCCTTGGTAAAGTGGACATCTGCACGGATTGTACTAATCGCCTCACACCTGACTTTACCGAGTTTTAGCGCCCGTTAAGGCAATTTAACATGGCCAATCAACCGATCCTCCATATCTTTGGACACCAAGGGGCAAGTTAGCATGGTTCATCCACCCAACCTGCACATCTTTGGACACGACACAACCTGCTGTTCTGAGGCTTTATCCCGCTGGCAAATCAGACCATGAGGCCCTTAGTGTGGTGTAACATAACCGGTGTGTCGTGCCAAAATCAGTATTGTTCATTCTCAGTGTGTGGGCATTGCTGACTTTAGTGTCCATCCTTGGAAATTCATCGTTGGAGCTTTCTTACAACCACAGGGCTGACTCAGTCACTTCAGAGGACAGTTGAGTCAACCACATTGGTGTGGGGCTGGAGTCACGTAGAGCTGAGCCTGGGTAAGGACCTCTCCCGAAGTACATCAGTGAACTGGTCAGGTTTTTACAACAACCCATCAACTTCACCGCTATTTTCACTGACTTATTTCCAGATTTTACAAACTGAATTCAAATGTTTAAAGCCCCGTTCTCTGACCCAGCTCAACACGAAGGTGCCCTAAAATCCTCTTATTCTGCTCACACTCTGTACCCCCAACATTAATAAATCTTTATATTCAGAAATAGATTGATCCTTCGTGGGGTGTCACAGCGCCAGGGATCCGGGTTCGATTCCTGGCCTCGGGTCACTGTCTGTGTGGAGTTTGCACGTTCTCCCCGTGTCTGCGTGGGTTTCCTCCGGGTGCTCCGGTTTCCTCCCACAGTCCAAAGATATGCAGGTTAGGTGGATTGGCCATGCTAAATTGCCCCTTAGTGTCAGGGAGACTAGCTCGGGTAAATGCATGGGGTTACAGGGACAGGGCCTGGATGGGATTGTGGCTGGTGCAGACTCGATGGGCTGAATGGCCTCCTTCTGCACTAGAATTATATGATTCAGCGTGGCAGGAGTGCTAAATTTAGCATGACCAATTCACCTAACCTGCAAATCTTTGGGCAGTAAGGGGCAATTAGCATGGCCAATCCACCTAACCCGCACATCTGTGGACACTAAGGGGCAATGTAGAATGGCCAATCCACCTAATCCGCACATCTGTGGACACTAAGGGGCAATGTAGAATGGCCAATTCACCGAACCAGTACATCTGTGGACACTAGGGGGCAATGTAGAATGGCCAATCCACCTAACCCGCACATCTGTGGACACTAAGGGGCAATGTAGAATGGCAAATCCACCTAATCCGCACATCTGTGGACACTAAGGGGCAATGTAGAATGGCCAATTCACCAATCCAGTACATCTGTGGACACTAAGGGGCAAGGTAGAATGGCCAATCCACCAATCCAGTACATTTGTGGACACTGAGGACACTTTTGCATTGCCAATCCACCTAACAGCACGTTTTTCAGACTGTGGGAGGAAACCGGAGCAGCCGGAGGAAACCCACGCAGACATGGGGAGAACATGCAGACTCCACACAGACAGTGACCCAAGCCGGGAATCGAACCTGTGTCCCTGGTGCTGTGAGGCAGCATAGCTAATCCAATTAGCCAGGCAGCAGGTTATATTAGTCTTGGCATTCTGCAACGTGATCGGATTCATTGAACTGTCATGATTTTTTCAAGGATTATCACATTAAAAGCATCTTAGGGAAATGTCTGAGTGAATAACCCATCGCCCCCATGACGGTTTTGGAGGAGTTGAAGAACAGGAACTGAACTGAAGGATGTTTTTCTTACCATAAAAGTGAGATCCATAACCTGATGTGAAGAAGATTTATGTTAAATCTTGGATAAAATTATTTCAAAATCAACATGCTTAAAGATATTTATGCCTTAAGAACAAAGAAAAGTGCTGCAGAGGAACAGGCCCTTCGATGTTCACTCTCCCATGTATCTCTTGGAATGGGATTGTTTTGCTGTGTAAACAAGTGCTGATTGTATCGGGAGGTTTAACACTCACGCATCAGTCAATAAGTATAAAGGTTATTTATTCATGTCACAAGTAGGCTTACATCAACACTGCAATGAAGTTACTGTGAAAATCCCACAGTTGCTACACTCCGGCGCCTGTTTGGTTAACACTGAGGGAGTATTTAGCATGGCCAATGTATCTAACCAGCACTTCTATGGGGCTTTGGAAGGAAACCGGAGCGCCCGGAGAAAACTCATGCAGACACGGGGAGAACGTGCAGACTCCACACAGACAGTGAGGCAAGCTGGGAATCAAACCCAGGTCCCTGTCGCTGTGAGGCAGCAGTGCTAACCACTGTGCCACTGTAGTGGGAGTGGTATAAAGCAGCCTATCAGGAATCACAGTGTAGAACAATGTCGGGCATCTTACGGGAAAGGGGCAGCAGATTTAAAACAGACATGGGGAGAAATTACTTCTCTCAATGGGTGGTGAATCTGTGGAATTCATCAGCTCGGAGTGCGGTGGATGCTGGGACATGGTAAATTTGAGGAGACAGAGTTTTAATTAGTAATGGATTGGAGCATGGGCGAGAGGGCGGTGTCGAGGGGGGGGGGCTGTCTGGTAATGGGAAGGGGGGGGGGGGGGCTGGGTATTATCGTACTTGTTGCGCCCCTGAAAGTTAAGGGTTTACCCGGCGATTGTCCAGAAGGCCTATTCTACTGGAGAATTGTGCTGTGCCTGCTATCATCTGACAAACTGATTCCAATCACTGACACCAGATCATAGTTACAATGAAAACATTAGGAGGGGGAAAAAACTCTAGTAACTTTGGATTTTATTTTAAAGATGCAGACGGTGCCCCGTATGGGACAGCCCCACACGCCCTACCCTCACCCCCACCCCAAATAAACACCCCACCCCCCTCGGTATTCCATGTTCATCCAGCAGAAGGGACTCTTCAGTTCTGGGCAATAAAATGATAAATTTAATAATAAAATACGTAACACTGAGAGATAGTTCAATCTGAAGCCTCAGATTGTACTGTACATAACACTGAGAGATAGTTCTATCTGAAGCCTCAGATTGTACTGTACATAACACTGAGAGATAGTTCTATCTGAAGCCTCAGATTGTACTGTACATAACACAGAGAGATAGTGCTATCTGAAGCCTCAGATTGTACCTTTATAACACTGAGATATAGTTCTATCTGAAGCCTCAGATTGCACTGTACATAACACTGAGAGATAGTTCTATCTGAAGCCTCAGATTGTACTGTACATAACACTGAGAGATAGTTCTATCTGAAGCCTCAGATTGTACTGTACATTACACTGAGAGATAGTTCTATCTGAAGCCTCAGATTGTACCTTTATAACACTGAGATATAGTTCTATCTGAAGCCTCAGATTGCACTGTACATAACACTGAGAGATAGTTCTATCTGAAGCCTCAGATTGTACCTTTATAACACTGAGAGATAGTTCTATCTGAAGCCTCAGATTGTACCGTTCATAACACTGAGAGATAGTTCTCTCTGAAGCCTCAGATTGTACTGTACATAACACTGAGAGATAGTTCTATCTGAAGCCTCAGATTGTACCTTTATAACACTGAGAGATAGTTCTATCTGAAGCCTCAGATTGTACTGTACATAACACTGAGAGATAGTTCTATCTGAAGCCTCAGATTGTACTGTACATAACACTGAGAGATAGTTCTATCTGAATCCTCAGATTGTGCTGTACATACCACTGAGAGACAGTTCTATCTGAAGCCTCAGATTGCACTGTACATAACACTGAGAGATAGTTCTATCTGAAGCCTCAGATTGTACTGTACATAACACTGAGAGATAGTTCTATCTGAAGCCTCAGATTGTACCTTTATAACACTGAGAGATAGTTCTATCTGAAGCCTCAGATTGTACCGTTCATAACACTGAGAGATAGTTCTATCTGAAGCCTCAGATTGTACTGTACATAACACAGAGAGATAGTTCTATCTGAAGCCTCAGATTGTACTGTACATAACACTGAGAGATAGTTCTATCTGAAGCCTCAGATTGCACTGTACATAACACTGAGAGATAGTTCTATCTGAAGCCTCAGATTGTACTGTACATAACACTGAGAGATAGTTCTATCTGAAGCCTCAGATTGTACTGTACATAACACTGAGAGATAGTTCTATCTGAAGCCTCAGATTGCACTGTACATAACACTGAGAGATAGTTCTATCTGAAGCCTCAGATTGTACTGTACATAACACTGAGAGATAGTTCTATCTGAAGCCTCAGATTGCACTGTACATAACACTGAGAGATAGTTCTATCTGAAGCCTCAGATTGTACTGTACATAACACTGAGAGATAGTTATATCTGAAGCCTCAGATTGTACTGTACATAACACTGAGAGATAGTTCAATCTGATGACTCGAGCTAAGACTGTACTGTACGTAATGCTGAGAGATTGATCCGTGTGAAGTCCTATACTAATATTGTTCTGTCCATGAGCTGTACATAAGATCTGCTACAACCTGGATTAAGCAGACTATATCAACCCTGATTGACGTTAACTTCATCTAAAAACCACGACCATGATACCCATCAGACAATAAGATATAAGAGCAGGTTGAGGCCATTTGGCCCGTCGAGCCGGCTCCACCATTCAATTCTGGCTGATAAGTTTCTCAAACCCATTTACCTGCTTTCTCCCCGTAACCCTTGATCGCTGTACCAGTCAAAAACCTATTTATCTCTTTATTAAATACATTCAATGATCTGGCCTCCAGAGCCTTGTGTGGCAATGAATTCCACAGATTCACCACCCTCTGGCTGAAGAAATTCCTCCTCGTCTCAGTTCTGAAGTAAGAAGTCTCACAACAGCGGGTTAAAGTCCCACAGGTTTATTTCGAATCACGAGCTTTCGGAACGCTGCTCCTTCATCAGGTGAGTGGGAAACTGGTGTTGTGAGACTTCTTACTGCGCACACCCCAGTCCAACACCGCCATCTCCACATCACATTTCTAAAGGGCCGTCCCTTTCCTCTGAGTCTGTGCCCTGGGGTCCAATTCTCCCCTACTCATGGAAACATCTTCCCCAAGTGCACTCTATCCAGGCCTTTCATTATTCTGTAAGTTTCAATGTTATCCCCTTCCTCATACTTCCAAGCTGCATCGAGTATGGACCCCCAGTCCTCAGACGCTCCTCATGCGTCAAGTCTTTCATTCCCCGGATCATTCTTGTGAACCTGCCCTGGACCCTCTCCAAGGCCAGCACATCCTTCCTTAGATACGGGGACCAAAATTGCTGACAATATTGTGAATGCGGTCAGACCAGTGTCTTATAAACCCTCAGCAGTACACCCCTGCTTTTGTATTCTCGTCGTCTCGAAATTAACACTAGCAGAGTGATCTCTGCTGTATCGAATTAATATTCACCCTACATTATTTCCAATTTTCCATCCCTCCCTGACCCTCAACACCCCATCGAGGCTGTAACTGTTCTACGTTGGGTATAAAAAGTGTTGGATTGAAGGGGGTTAAGTGAAGCTGTTTGTTCAGTGACTGGAATTGATGTGAGTCTCCATGGATCCGATTAGTGTGCCTGGAGGGATTCCCCTCTTCTATTAATAAGGGATTCCGTTCAATGTGTTTTCCCAGTGAGTCAGCGGGAGCGGCAACTCCGACACCAACAGAGATCAGCGGCTGTGGAGAGAGAGGGAGGGAGAGGAGAGATCAGAATCTGGGAGCAATGGATTGGAGTCTTCCAACAATGGATCAGAATCTGGGAACAATGGATTGGAGTCTTCCAACAATGGATCAGAACAGAGTCATAGAGGTTTACAGCATGGAAACAGGCCATTCGGCCCAACTTGTCCATGCCACCCTTTTTTTTAAACTCATAAACTAACCCCAATTGCCCGCATTTGGCCCATATCCTTCTGTACCCATGTAACTATCTAAATGCTTTTTAAAAGACAAAATTGGACCCGCCTCTACTACTACATCTGGCAGCTTGTTCCAGTCACTCACCACCCTCTGTGTGAAAACATTGCCCCTCTGGACACTTTTGTATCGCTCCCGTCTCACCTTAAACTTGTGCCCTCTCGAATCTGAGAACAATGAACCGGAATGTTCCAACAATGGATCAGAATCTGGGAACAATTGATTGGAATCTTCCAACAATGGATCAGAATCTGGGAACAATGAACCGGAATGTTCCAACCAAGGACAGGAGTTTATTCTATTGGATTTCGGAGTTTACTGATGATTATTGGATGCCATCAGCTGATCGGATTGAATATCTACTGTACGTGATTCAATGCTTTTACTATCCCCTCCTGGCGATTGTTGGTGTTCCGGGTAAGTCTCTGGCTGGAATTGGACCGGCCCGACCGCCACGGGAATCGGTGCAGACGAAGGGCGGAGAATGGGAAGGTCTGTTGAACACGGGTGGGATTTTGCAGCTTGGGGAAGAGTGAGGCTGTAAACTCCCGTCCCCTGTGTCCAGTTCCTAATTCTAGAAAGGCTGCTTAACTGTATTGATTTTCTTGTCATTTACTGTCCTGTGTTTGCTGCTCTTGTTGAATCTCTGTATCCGGTTATTAATTCTTTCAGCCACTGACAATTGTCTCAGTGTCTATGGGCTGGGATGTCTTCTGAGTGCTGTGATTTTCCATAGACATGCGACCTCAAACACTATTCCTTCGTGCGTAAAAGATTGAGACAGAATCCTTTTCACCCTCTGCATATAACACCAGTTCACCCACCCAATCACCAGGCCGCAGAATCAATTTTATTGGTCATATCTGCACAGCAGGATCTCACAGAGAGAGAACATATTTCATTAAATTTGAAATTTATTCATCAGTGTCACAAGTGTGCGAACATTAACATTGCAATGAAGTTACTATAAAAATCCCCGAGTCACCACACTCCAGCGCCTGTTCAGGTACACTGAGGGAGAATTTAGCACGGCCAATGCACCCAACCAGCACAACTTTCAGATAGTGGGAGGAAACTGGAGCACCCGGAGGAAACCCACGCAGACATGGGGAGAACATGCAGAATTTGCACAGACAGTGGCCAAGCCTGCAATTGAACCAGGACCTCTGGTGCTGTGAGGCAGCAATGCTATCCCGTGTGCCACCACAAGCTCTCCGAGAGCAACAGGAACACAAACACACAGACACACCCAAACGCACATACATTAATGCACACATTTGTTGATAGAAGCAATCAGACTTAGACACTTACTCCCACTCACACAAATTCAAGAACCAAAATTGCTGCAACACTCCAGAATAACGCACACTTAGGAACACTCGTCAGGTACTCTGTTGCTCACACACAAACACGCACACGCACACATGCATACTGGTACAGACAATATAGACACACGCAACACACACACGGTAGGGGGGCAGGATAACAGCTACTCCCTGTCCATTGATGGTGGGGTGATCAAGTAAAACCGCGTGACAGCCTGGAACTCAGGTCCACGTCCCATTTCTCACCTCTTGCAACCTTCACCGGCAATGGATAAACAGCGGATTCAGTCTCCTGCCCATTTCCGGCAAGAGGCTGAATAAATTATTTCAATTAATATTAAAACAAATTTAAATGAAATTAGCGAGCCTGGGATGGAATTGTGCGCCACACTTGCCTTCGCAGCCTCACCGGGAGAGGTTGGGTCCGGTGAGGAAAACAGCTGGCCACATGTATGAGGACGAGTCATGATGACCTCACCGGGAGAACTGAAGGCCATTGAGGACACCGGGCAAGGTCGAGGGCAAAGGTAGGTGCCCCTTGGGCAATGCCCACCGGGCAGTACCAGGGAGTGGGGCATGAGGTGGCGTGGTCTACAGGGGCGGAGCCTGAAGGCAGCGGGGCCGACTCTGAACGGAGTTGCTGGGTCGGAGAGGGTCCCGTTACCACTCTGCCCGCTGTCTGTGGGGTGGGGTGGTCCCCGCTGCCACTCTGCACGTGATTGGTGTTGGGAGGGAGGGGGACATCACTGCCTCTCTGCGTGGACTGTAGGGGTAGGGAGGGGGTCTCGCTGCCTCTCTGCATGCACAGTGGGGTAGGGAGGGGGTCTCGCTGCCTCTCTGCATGCACAGTGGGGTAGGCAGGGGGTTTCGCTGCCTCTCTGCATGCACAGTGGGTTAGGGAGGGGTTCTCGCTGCCTCTCTGAATGGACAGTGGGGGTAGGGAGGGGGGCATCACTGCCTCTCTGCATGCACAGTGGGGTAGGGAGGGGATCTCGCTGCCACTCTGCATGCACAGTGGTGTAGGGAGGGGGTTTCGCTGCCTCTCTGCATGCACAGTGGTGTAGGGAGGGAGTTTCGCTGCCTCTCTGCATGCACAGTGGGGTAGGGAGGGGTTCTCGCTGCCTCTCTGCATGGACAGTGGGGGTAGGGAGGGGGGCATCACTGCCTCTCTGCATGCACAGTGGGGTAGGGAGGGGGTCTCGCTGCCACTCTGCATGCACAGTGGGGTAGGGTGGGGGTGGGTTTCGCTGCCTCTCTGCATGCACAGTGGGGTAGGGAGGGGTTCTCGCTGCCTCTCTGCATGGACAGTGGGGGTAGGGAGGGGGCATCACTGCCTCTCTGCATGCACAGTGGGGTAGTGAGGGGGTCTCGCTGCCACTCTGCATGCACAGTGGGGTAGGGAGCGGGTTTCGCTGCCTCTCTGCATGCACAGTGGGGTAGGGAGGGGGTCTCGCTGCCTCTCTGCATGCACAGTGGGGTAGGGAGGGTTCTCGCTGCCTCTCTGCATGCACAGTGCGGTAGGAAGGGTTCTCCCTGCCTCTCTGCATGCACAGTGGGGTAGGAAGTGTCCTCGCTGCCTCTCTGCATGCACAGTGGGTTAGGGAGACGTGCCCTGCTGACACTCTGCATGCAATTGGTATGGGGGAATGGAGGGTGATTGGTCCAGGTGGTGGGGAGGGGGCTGGGTCTATATCTGGTCGGGGGCTGCTCAGAAAGAGCTGAGGAGCCCCGGACTACCTGGGGGCAGCTGCTGTGTTGAAGCGAGCTGCAGCAGCAAAGAGCTGACAGATGTCTCTCTCAGACCAGGCAGCTCACTGCTGGCTGCAATTGCGCATTTGCAACCAGGTCGGTTTGGTACATGGTCGGTATCCCAGCCAGCGCTGCGAGAGCTGCAAGTGATGGGGCCACTGCTGTGGGTGGCCTAACAGCCATCGAGTTTTAACAGCCCAAAATGAGGCCATTCGGCCATTATGTCTGAACTGGTCATCAAACACCTATCCAATCGAATCCCATTTTCCAGCACTCGATCCACAGCCTTGTCATAGAGTTTACAGAATGGAAACAGGCCCTTCGGCCCATCTTATCCATGCTGCCCTTTCTTTTAAAACTCCTAAACTAATCCCAATTGCCCACATTTGCCCGATATCCCTCTATACCCATCGTGCCCATTTAACTATCTAAACGCTTTTTAAAAAATAAAATTGTACCCGCCTCTACTACTGCCTCTGGCAGCTTGTTCCAGACACTCACCACCCTCTGTGTGAAAAAATTGCCCCTCTGGACCCTTTTGTATCTTTCCCCTCTCACCTTAAATCTATGCCGTCTAGTTTTAGACTCCCCTACCTTTCGGAAAAGATATTGACTATCGAGCTGATCTGTGCCCCTCATTATTTTATAGACCTCTATAAGTTAACCCCTCAGCCTCCTACGCTCCAGGGGAAAAAGTCCCAGTCTATTCAGACTCTCCTTATAACTCAATCCATCAAGTCCCAGTAGCATCCGAGTAAATCTTTTCTGCACTCTTTCTAGTTTAATAATTATATGCTCTGGCGTTTGAATTGCTGATCTAAATGCCTATTGTGGTTGTTCCCGCTTCTACCATCCTTTCAGGCCGTGAGCTGTAGATCCCAGCACCCTGTGGATGGAAACATTTTCCCTCAAATCCACACAAAAATCTGCCCTTTACCTTAAATCCACGCCCCTCTGGTTATTGACACCTCTACGAAAGGGAAAAGGTTTCTTCCTATCCGTGTGACACATAATTTTGTTCATATCACTCAGTTCCCCCCGCCCCCCCCCCCCGCCCCCACCTGAAAGCATTCCCCACCACCACCCACTACACCCACTCCACCTCCAGCCGTCTCTGCTCTAAGGTAATAAACCCAGCCTAACCAGCCTCTCCTCATAGCTGAAACTCTCCAGCCCAGGCAGCATCCTGGTGAATCTCCTCTCCACCGTCTCCAGTGTAATCACATCCTTCCTGTAGTGTGATGACCAGAGCTGCACACAGTTCTCTTGCTCTGGTCTAACCAGCGTTTTATAAACTTCCATCATCACCTCCCGGCTCTTATATTCTATGCTGCGGCTGCTAAAGGCAAGTATCCTACATGTCGTCTTAACCACCTCATCTACCCGTCTTGCTGCTTTTAAGGATCCACATATCTGCACCCCAAATTCATTCTGGTCCTCTGCACTTCCTCACACTCGACCGGACATGGTACATTTCCTTGCCCGGATAGTCGTCCCAAATGCATGGCCTCACATTGGTCAGGTGTAAATTACATTTGCCCATTTGCCCAGCCTTTCAGTTTCCTCAGCACGGTGGCACAGTGGTTAGCACTGCTGCCCCACAGCGCCAGGGACGTGTGTTCCATTTCTGGCTTGGACCACATTTGTGTGGAGTTTGCACATTCTCCCCGTGTCTGCATGGGTTTCCTCTGGGTGCTCCAGTTTCCGCCCACAGTCGGAAGACTTGTGGGTTAGGTGGATTGGCCAGGATACACTGGACTTACTGTCAGGGAGAATTGCTTGGGTAAATGTATGGGGTTCAGGGGATATCGCCTGGGTGGGATTGTGCTCAGTGCAGACTCGATGGGCTGAATGGCCTCCTTCTGCACTGTAGGATTCTATGATTCCTGAAATCTAAGGCTTTCCTCCTCAATATTTACCACACCACCAATTTTTGTATCATCTGCAAACTTACTGATCACACCTCACACATTCATGTCCAGACCATCAATGTACACTACAAACAGCAAGGGACCCAACATCGATCGCTTTGGAACCCCACTGAACACAGGCGAGCAGTCACAAAAACAACCTTCCACCATCACCCTCTGCCCTCTGCCACTCAGCCATTTTGAATATAATTTACCAAATTGACCTGGTTCCAATCGGAATCACTTCCTTGTTCAGTCTTCCATATTTGTCAAAAGCTTTTCTGAAGAACACGTAGGCTACATCGACTGCACTTCCCTCATCTCCTCATCCAGTCACCTCCTCAATATATTCCAGCGAATTGTTAGACATGATCTCCCCCTGTCAAAGGCACGCTGACTATTGTTCATAAATCCTTACCTCTCGAAGTGGAGATTAATTCTGTCCCTCAGGTTGTTTTCCAATCATTTCCCGAACACGGAGATGGTGATGGTGGTGTCCTGGCCGTGATCTTGGGTATCTCCAGGGCACCTTGCAGGATGGCAGTATGGCACAGTGGTTAGCACTGCTGCCTCACAGCATCAGGGATCCCATTTCAATTCCTGGGATTCCATCAGCACCAGTGAAGCTTCTTTTTAAACTTTGTTCCATTCTCACATCTCGCCTGTTGGGATTTCTCCTATTACAAGAACGTGTGGTGTTCCTCTGGAAAGAATCCACTGTGAGCAAGTCCAGTTTCTCGCAGCTCCCCAATGTCCACATTCAGCCTTGTCAATTCAGTCTCGATCACAGCCGTCCCGTCTACATCATCAACCTGCATAAGTTCATTGGTAAGGTCAGGGCACATCGTGCTGATGTTTCAGCTTGAGATGCGAAAGACTGATTTGATTTGGTTTATTATTTTCACATATAATAAATATGTGATCCAAGCCGGGAATCGAACTCAGGTCCCTGTGAGACAGCAGTGCTAACCATTGTGCCACCATGTTGCCGACTCAAGAACAGCTTCTCTGCTGCCATCTGACGTTTTAATGGACCCACATCGCATTCAGATGATCTTATTCTACACCCCAGCTCTGAGTCCAACATTACATTGTGCACTCGCTCCTTCTCTATATTCGGGGTTACAGTGTTACAGAGTTCAGTGTTGGGCCAGGGAGATGGTGTCTGTGGACCTGTTGGGGAGGTAGGTGAACTGTAGTGTATCCAGGCAATCTGGGAGGCCGGAATTGATTCATGCCATGACTAACCTTTTGATGCATTTCATAACATTGGATATAAAGTGAAAAGTGTTGTTGCTTGAGTGCCATACAGACAAAGCATACTGTACATAGAGAAGGAGAGAGGGCAGAATGTAATGTTGCAGTCATAGCTAGGATGTAGTAAAAGATCATCTTAATGCAATGTGGGTCCATTCAAACGTCTGATGGCAGCAGAGAAGCTGTTCCTGAGTCGGCAGCATGGTGGCACAATGGTTAGCGCTGCTGTCTCACAGGAACCTGAGTTCGATTCCCGGCTTGGATCACTGTCTGTGTGGAATTTGCACATTCCACCCGTATGCGCATGGGTTTGCTCCGGATGCTCCAGTTTTCCCCCACAGTCCAAAATGTGCAGGTTAGGTTGATTGGCCATGTTAACTGCCCATTAGCGTCCTGGGATATGTATGTTTGGGGGATTAGCAGGGTGCATATGTGGGATTTCGGGGATAGGACCTGGGTGGGATTGTTGTCGGTGTAGACTCGATGGGTCAAATGGCCCCCTTCTGCACTGTAGTGATTCTATGATTCTATGAGTCGGTTGGTCCATGTCCTCACACATTTTTTATCTTTTTCTCTGATGGAACAAGTGGGAAAAGTTGATGTCCGTGGTGCGCTATTCCTGAATTAGGCTGGTTGCTTTTGTGAGGTAACGGGAGGTTGAGACAGAGTTAATGAGTGGGAGGTTGGTTTGAGTGATGGACTGGTCTGCATTCACCAAGCTTTGAAGTTTCTCGCAGTCTTGGACAGAGCAGGAGCCATACCAAGCTAGAATGTTATTTATGGTGCATCTGTAAAAGTTGATGAGAGTCGCAGCTGACATGCCAAATGTCCCTAAACCTCTGAGAAAATAGAGGCGTTCGGAGACTTTTTTAATTATAGGGACGTCATGGAGGAACCAGGAAAGGTTTTTCGTGATGTGGACCCTAAAACGTGAAGCTCTCGACTATTTCAACTTCATCCCATTGATGTAGATCGGGGCATGTACTCCACTAGGCTTCCAGAAGTCGATTTGCTTTGTTGACATTGAGGAAGAGATTATTGTTGTCGCCCCAGTTCACCAGATTCTCTGTCTCTTCCTCCGACCCACTGCAGGTGTCATCAGCAAACTTGGGAACCGAGTTGCAGGGGAATTTGGCCACACAGTCACCAGTGTATAAGGAGTATAGTAAGGGGCTGAGGACGCAGCCTTACGGGGCACCGCTGTTCAGGATGATTGTGAAGGAGATGTTGTTGATTGTCCTTAATTTTGCTCTCTATGGATTAGGAAGTTGAGGATCCAATTGCAGAGGCAGGAGCCAAGCCCAGCGCCACGAACTTTGGACATGAGTTTCGTAGGACTAATGGTGTTGCAGGCTGAGCTGTAGTTGATAAACACGAGTCTGTGTTCCAGGGTTCACTGTCGGGCCCGGGAGATGGCATTGTGGACCTGTTGTGGATGTCGGTGAACTGTCGTGGATCCAGGCAATCTGGGAAGCCGGAACTGATTCATGCCATGACTAACCTTTTGATGCATTTCATAATATTGGACATCAGAGTCACCGGACGATAGGCATTAAGGCAGCCTGCTTGGCTTTTCCTTTGGTACTGGCCTTTGTTTGAGTTTTACCTGGTGCATAGATTGGCAACCTTCCTGCCGAGAGACGACTGCAGCTGCACTGGTCCAGTAGACCAACGTGGGACAGCAGTAATCGCACTGAGCATTATGGACGATAGCGATTCGCTGAACCCTGAAACTTTCTCCCACTCTTGAAAGAAACACTGGAAGTTGTGTTCTGTGCCAATCGAGTGTGAGATTACTATTTTTTCCTGTGTTGTGCTAACAGTGGCCACAATGCTGTGATCTCCTCTCCAGGGTACAGTTCTGTGTAAATATAATAGAGATTCTGTGCTGTCAAGGCATCAGGATCTCCCTCTGCCAATTGTTAGTATTGTCCAGAGGCAAGGGTCAAACCAGCCCTCTTTGGTACCAGCTCTGTTGCAGGGGTTGTCAGTAAACTGTCTGAGAGACGACAGATTACCATCTACAGGATTCCAGTCTGGATTTTCTGTCAGGGTTTACTCCCTCACCCTTGGAGCTGAGTGAGGGTCAATGTTGTGGACTCTCCGGAAAGCTCTCTCCCAAATGTATACCACTGTGTTGCTACCATGGACTGCACGGTGACACAGTAGTTAGCACTGCTGATTCACAGCGTCAGGGAGCTGGGTTCAATTCCAGGCTTGGGTCACTGTCTGTGTGGAGTTTGGACCTTCTCCCCGTGTCTGTGTGGGTTTCCTCCGGATGCTCCACTTTCCTCTCACACTGCAAAAGACGTGCTGGTTTAAAAAAAAGATTTAAGTCATTTTATGTGTATACATTCTTTTTTATTTTAACCCATCCTCAGTCCAAATGGTAACTTCTTTCCCTGAATCCTGTCTAATTTTATTCTTTATTTCCCTTCCTGACAGTGAACATAATCACAATTGTGACACTGACGAGCAGAAACTGTGGTCTGTCCAAATGTGTGACTCGTTACCTGGTGGCCATGTCAGCGGGGGATCTGCTGGTCGTTATCGTCGACCTGATATTCAGACACATTCCCATTCTTTATCGGGAACAGTTTGATTTCCTGCTGTCGGTCCCCGTGTGTAACATCCACGCCGTCCTGCTTTTTGCAGCCACTGACTGTTCTGTCTGGTTCACCGTCACTTTCACCTTTGATCGATTTGTGGCCATTTGCTGCCCCAAGCTGAAGAGTAAATATTGCAGTGAGAAATCGGCGGCTGTGGTTCTGGGAACAGTGACGGTGCTGAGCTGTTTAAAGAACATCTTCTGGTATTTTATGTTATTAAATAGATATCGGCTGGTGAACGAACCCTGGTTTTGTGATGTCACAATGGATGTTCTGGAATCTCCGGTCTGGACAACAATCGAGTTCCTCCACCACATTCTAACCCCGACTGTCCCGTTCGTCCTGATTCTGCTGCTCAACGTTTTCACCGTCAGACACATTTTAATGAGCAGCAGAGCCCGCAGGAGACTCCGGACTCACAGCAGTGGGGAGAATCCCAGAGACCCTGAGATGGAGAGTCGCAGGAAATCCATCATTTTACTGTTTGTGATCTCAGCCAATTTCATCCTCTTATGGTCGACATTCATGGTTTATTTAATATGGAGTCGGATGTATTATTTGGGCTATAAGTCGGTATGGTTAGATTTCTATGTTATGGAATTTGGTTTCATGTTGCAACTCACAAGTTGTTGTACAAACACTGCCATTTATGCTGTGACACAGACTCACTTCAGGCAGCAGCTCATCAATCTGCTGAAAGCTCCCCTTACTTCAATTCTTCAACTCATTAGACCCTGAGAGGTAACTACAACTACAAGACCCCTGACTCTTTCTATTGGACTTTCAAATATAAATAACAAACAGTTGCCATGTCTGGTGGCCAGGTATGGATACGAATATTTGCCCGTGGGTCAGTGTTGACAATATCAACAAGGGCAGAAGTACCACCAATTACTACTCTTCACACTTGGGAATGGCCAGGACATCCGGAGACGTGGCTGCACACGGAGAGTGCCGTTCCGTTCATGGGGTCTATGTTCCTGAAATGGGAGATGCTGATTCAAAATGGATGGCCGTTCACAGGGTGAGTTACTCAAACACAAGGACAAGAGTGGAGAAACTTCACACCTCTTTCATGACACCCGGGATCCCGGAAATGTTAGGTCCTGAAAATGGGCCACCCTTCATCAGCCAGGAATTTGTGCATTCGATGAAGTTGGACAGAATTTGACACGTTTGGGCAGTGTCATATTATGATGTTGAGATGCCGGCGTTGGACTGGGGTAAACACAGTAAGAAGTTTAACAACACCAGGTTAAAGTCCAACAGGTTTATTTGGTAGCAAAAGCCACTTTTGCTCCCAAATAAACCTGTTGGACTTTAACCTGGTGTTGTTAAACTTCTTACAGTGTCATATTACCCATCATCCAACGGCCTGGCAGAAAGAGCGGCCCAAACAGTAAAAGCAGGTTCAAAATACCATCCCCCAGTCTCTTTGGACACCAAACCATCCAGATTTCATCTTCAATTACAGAATGACACCCTCCAACCTCCCCCCGACCTCCCCGCTTCAACAACTGGAATAGCCCCAGCAGAGTTGGTCATGGGAAGTTCACTCCGCCCAATGTTAAGTCTGACCTTCTGAAGGTGGGAGCTAACACCCAGTGCCGTTCCCACCAGCCGGGAGAGGCACCGAAAGGCAGGTGATAGGTTATTGGTAAAGAATCATGGCAATGGATCCACGTGGTTATGAGGCACGGTCGAGTCTGGAACAGGGCCAGTTTCCTATCAAGTCCGCTTGGGAGATACCATCCTATGGGAATGCTTCAATCATCTACAAGCCATGAAGCCCCAAGCCGTGCAGGAAAAAGCAATTCCCAGCACAGCGGGAACTTTGGAAAGAATTCCAGGCTCTCCGGCTCCTGTTCCCCATCTCCGCCAGTGGGAACCTCGGAGTCTGAAATAGACACAGTGGGTTTAGCCTCTCGACCACATTGTCACCCGATAAAGGGAACTCGGGCCACACGCTCATGGTGGAAGAGGCGAGCTCCGGTCTGCTGAACCCCACTCACTTCCGAGGCTGAGCAGCAGGAACCGGACCCAGCATTGAAACTCCAAAAAATGCTTCCAAGGTGGTCAGCCCTCGGCGGTTACTCAGACCTAGAGGGGGAGGGGGGGCAGTGACTTCAATCAGGTTCATGTGTTGGACACGGGCAAATATAAACTACCAAACTGAGGCCTGTGAAATGTGCCCACTCAGGGAGCTCCACAGAGTGCAAGCTGCAGAGAGTGAAGCACTGAGAGCTGGGGTAAGTGTGGGAGTTTAGGGAAGTGGGTGGAGAGGTATTGCTGTGTCTTGTGTCCCTTACTGCCCGGTCCCTTACGGCCAGGTCCAGGGCGGGTAGGTGTCCCCCAGACATTACTGTTCTGAAAGTGACGTGAGCAGATGTGTTTATTGAGACTTTCAGAAGGCTTTCGACAAGGTCTCACATCGCAGACTGCCATGTAAAGTGAAAGCACATGGGATTACAGGCAATGTTTTGAGACGGATAGAAAGCTGGTTCACTGATAGAAAGCAAAGAGTTGGCGATAAATGGGCCTTTTTCTGATTAGCAGTCAGTGTCTAGTGGGGTTCTGCAGGAATCTGTGCACGGACCCCAACTGCTCACATTATATATTAATTATTTTGAAAATGGAACTAGATTGCTTTTTAACCAGCTGCTCCTTCCACAACCATTGCTTTTTAACCAGCTGTCCCTTCCACAACCATTGCTTTTTAACCAGCTGCTCCTTCCACAACCATTGCTTCGATTTGAAAGAAATGCCATTCAATTGTGGACAGCTCTGGAAGTTTCCATATTCCCGTCTTGCAAGTTATAGATAACCGTTTGTAATCTTGATGTACTATTACTACACTTGCTTTTTGCTTCCTAATGCAAAGCATTTGGTGCCACTATATCTGAATTCATTGGAGAAATGACAGACACGAATAAACACCTAAAAGATCAGCGAACTTTTAACTGCAGTCTGAATCTACAGTTGTGCCAGGAGTATGATTCAAACTTGTACCCAGTTTGTACAGTCATGTTTTTAAATCTGCTAAATTTACAGCTCTCTGAAATAGTGAGAGAATTCAAAATAACAAATGGATTATTGCTCACGGATTCACCACTTCAGAACAACCTGCACGAACTCTGGGCTCTGCTCAACTTCCTCCTCCTGGATGTCTTCAATTCGTCTGCAGTAAGTAATGAGAAAAGCAGCTTGACAGTGACTGTACCGTTTGTCTAAGGTTCAATTACAGTGTTTCAACCTATTTCTCTTTGGAAGGCATGAGAGAAAGCTGCAAAGTTGTGTCTTTGGGAATCACTGGGTCCCTTTTCCCTCTCACTCCTTCCAGTCGTGTCTGGGGCAGTTTCGGGGCTGGAGAGGATTGTCCTCATTCACTGGGGGAGCAAGGGGAGAAAACTGTTCTCTGTCCCCGAGGTTTAATGCAGCCTCTGTGACTAGGCCTCAATTCAAGGCCTAATCTCAGAGGGCCCTCAGAGTGTCCTTTTGTATTTGCTTCATTCCCGAACAGTGTCTGTGCTGAAGTGGGAGAACTCCATGGTTAAAAGCAAAATAATTCATTTTATTCAGGATGAGATTGTGGGTTTTCCTGCTCTCGCTCTCTCTGTCTCCCATCGTTCTCCTTTGATTGTGAGTTATCAGAGAGAGAAATGGGAACTGGAGGGTAACAGTGAGAGAGGGGGAACGGGAGGGTAACAGAGCAGTTTGCTTGTGGGATCTTGCTGTGAGTATTTTCCCTGCAGCCTATCCTGCTGGGAGACCGTGGTTCCGCTCCCCAAATTCAGTGCACTGACAACTGACTGTGATTGCTTCCATCTCCCACCACTGCCCCCAGCCTCATTTCTCAATGTGAATCAGTGATCAACACAAACAGTGGTCACAGGGTGACATGATTTAAAATGGTCAGACAGACACCTTTCAGAGAGCATTTCAATCCAGATTCATCGTCAGAGAGAGAGAGAGAGATTATCCAGAGCAGGCGAGAGAGAGAGGAGGGCGATGGGTACGTACAGAGATAGGGGGAGATAAACAGGCAGAGAGAGGGAGAGAGAACAGAGATAGATCATCAAGTGCAGGAGAGAGAGAAGAGGGGGGTGGATAGGGACAGAGATGATGGAGGTAAGAGAGAGGGGGAATTAGAGAGAGAGAAACAGAGAGGAGTGACTGTGCTGGAAGTGGAAGGTTCCCTGTTCATGTCAAATGTACAAACAGCACCAAACCTGGAGTGATGTCCCCTTATTTTAACTGGGGAGGGGTGGAAGGAAGAGGGGCAGAGAGAGGGAGAGGTGTGGTCCCTCATTCCCACTGACTTCACCTCAATCCTCACTTAAATATCACATTGTATCTGGCCACGTTCAGACTGTGTGGGATCTTGCTGTCCACTCATGCTCTGTGCCTCCTCCCTGCCCCATATTCCTCACACTGTATCAGTGTCCACATTTTAAACATAAAAGATTGAGTGAAAGGAGGGTGGGATATGGAGAGGAACAGGGTAAGGCAGAGCTGCAGAGAGGGCGTTTCGATCGAGTTCTCACAGGGGCTTGGAATGAAAAAGGCTGCGATTGGGACCCGGTTTAATTGGCCAAATGGACAGTGCCTGTGTTTTACTCTCAGTAATGTCACGGTGCTGTGTGAGAGCCCAGGGCAGCGCTTCAATCTACTTTTACTGAGTTTCTCTTTGTAACATTCTCAGTCTCCCTCTCACTGCGAAGCACTCGGGAGGGAGAGGGAGCTGAAATTCACATTCCTGAGCCTGGGGGAAAAGCTTGTTCTCAATCCCAGAGTCCTACTTGTGTTTTTAGACAGGGCGCTGGGATTTGTGGATTTAAAGGATTGTTCTGTTTCACTGGGCCTCAATTCAAGGCCTGTGTGAGTAGGCCTCAATTCAAGGCCTGTGTGACTAGGCCTCAATTCAAGGCCTGTGTGACTAGGCCTCAATTCAAGGCCCGGGTGACTTGGCCTCAATTCAAGGCCTGTGTGACCTGGCCTCAATTCAAGGCTTGTGTGACTAGACCTCAATTCAAGGCCTGTGTGGCTCGGCCTCAATTCAAGGCCTAATCTCAGGGGCACCTTTGCATTTCCTTAATTCCTGAACAGGGTTTAAGTGGCTGAATTCAATGGTTCAATAAAATGTGCAGCAGCCACTTCAGGGTGGGATTGTGGGTTTTCCATGCTCCCCCTCCCACTGTTCTCTTCTCATTCTGAGCTTTAAAACATGATGCACAGCGTACATCATTATTTTAAACGGTCAGACAGCAACTTATCAGAGAGAGCACTTCAGTCCAGATTCACACTGAGATAGAGAAACAGCAGAGATCAGGACAGATTATCCAGAGCAGAAGAGGGAGGGGTGCAGAGATTGTGTATTGGATAGGTCTAGATCTGGGGGGAGAGTGAAAGAGACAGAGAGGGGGGCGGGGGTGATAGAAGCTTCATTGCTGAGATTGAATGTATTGATATCGAATGAGGGAGATTCTCAGTGTTGGTGCGGTTTGTAAAATGAGTCAGAAACACAGCTGGAGGTGGGGTTAAACGCAGAGGGAGAGACACAGATCAGGGAATGGATGGGGGAGTGGGGAGCCTCCCCTGTTTCTTTACAGCCCAGCCTCTGGAGTAAACCCGTCCCCACCCACTCCCCCCACCAAAAATGCTTTGATGTGTTTCATTAATTTAATACTGGGACAGTCACGAGGCATTTGCACTTTCATTTCATTTTGAAATCTGTTCCCCTTTGAACAAAGGACAAAGAACAGTACAGCACAGGAACAGGCCCTTTGGCCCTCCAAGCCCGTGCCGCTCCCTAGTCCAAACTCGACCATTCTTTTGTAGCCCTCCATTCCCACTCCGTTCATGTGGCTATCTAGATAAGTCTTAAACGTTCCCAGTGTGTCCGCCTCCACCACCTTGCCTGGCAGCGCATTCCAGGCCCCCAGCACCCTCAGGGCTCTGGTAGTGCGGCGACCAGAAATGGACGCAGTATTCCAAATGGTCAGAGTTTGATAATGGGAAGGATGTGGAAATGAATGTTTTCTCCCCGCACCCCAGAGAAAATAAGGCTGAGAGGAGACTTGATAGAGAGATTCAAGATCCTAAGAATTATGGACTGGTTAAAGAGTGAGAAACTCTTCCCTCTCAAGAGATGGTCAGGAACTAGAGGGCACCGATTCTAATTGATGGGGAAATGGATCAGAAGTGAAGTGAGAAAAAGCACTTCACCGAGAGGCTGTTTGGAATCTGGAACAATCTTCCTGAAATCCTGTTCCAGTATTCAATAACATGATGGCTGATCTGTGATCGAACTCTCTACCTCTTTACCCCTTGGACTAAGGGAAATCTATCAACCCCAGATTTAAAATGATAACAAATGACTGAGCATCAATAGCCATTTGCAGAAGATTGTTTCAAACTAACTCCACACTACATCTGGCAATGATTTCATTGCTACATTTCTAAAATCCTAAACTGAGGCTAACATCCAAATGTCCCCAAGTCCTGGAGTCCCAACCAGCAGAAAAACTTGTTCTTTATTATCCTTTACCTCTTTATTTTAAATGTTTGATTAAATCAGGCTCTAATTTAAATTCCAGCGGTTATTTAATTTAAGCTAAATTAATGTCACAACATTACTGCCATCTTTTACCCAAAACTTAGCTTCAGACCGTGTCCCTCTATATTTAACCAGCCCGTCTCTGACATCTCCTCCAGTCACACAACCCTGTGAGATGTCTGCACCGCTCTAATTGTGGCATCATGAGCGTTCCACATGCAACATGACTTGCAGCGATAAACTCTCATCTCCAACATTTCAATTGAAATTTCAAAGCTCAATGGCTTTGAAGCCGAATGGTCCAGATTGCCATGGCCTTCAATGTGAACAAGTTGTTAGTGATGTCACTACAGAGGTTGCCTAGGAAACAATGACTGAACACAGGGGGTGAATGTGAGAAGCTGAAGTTTCCACTTGAAGACATTCCCAGTGTCTCTGAGCAGCTGAACTGGGGAAGCCTTTGGGCAGAGACTGTGCTGCTGCTATTGCCCTTCCCGGCCACCAGGCGTCTCTGTAACGCTCCCGGGGGCTGCCTGTGCGCATGTGCGGGACGGGAATGCTCCCAGAGGTCAGCGCGCGGGACGCCGCCGCATTGATGCCGTCTCCCCTGGCAACCGCAAGATGGTCGCCGCCGCCGCCTCCCTTGGCAAGGGAATATGGCCGCTGGCCGTCTCCCTTGGCAACGCAAAATGGCCGCCGGCGGGGGGGGGTGTCATTGCGGCGCGTGCGCAGTGAGGTCTGTCTGCAGCCATTGTCCAGGTTGCCCCCAGTGGATGGGGTTGGGATTGTGCAGCAGATGGAGCAACAATCCCAGTTTCAATAGGGGGACAGAAGCTGCAATGCTGCCCCCTGTTGGTCACTTCTCCCAGTCTCAGCATTGCAGAGTGTTTAAACAAGAGTGCATTGTCACAGCAGCACCTTCACCTTCAGTTTCACTTTATTTATTAGTCTCAGAAGTAGGCTTACATTAACACTGCAATGAAGTTACTGTGAGAATCCCCTAGTCGCCCACACTCCGGCGCCTGTTCGGGTTACACTGAGGGAGAATTTAGCACGGCCAATGCACCCTAACCAGCACGTCTTTCAGACTGTGGGAGGAAACCGGAGCACCCGGAGGAAACCCACGCAGACACGGGGAGGGGACAGCCCGGGGGAAAGCTCCATTCCAACTGTCCCTGGAGTGTCAGATTAACCTGGGTCACTCACGCCCCCCCGGCTAAGACTCACCTCCCTCAGACAGTGAGACCCTCCTGTATCACTCACCTTACTGTAGTCAGATACCCTCAGACTCAGCACTGGGCCCTGGGCGTGTTCTTTAAATGCTACGATCTGTAATGGAGGAAAGAGTTGGGAGGATTTTGATTTGATTTGATTTATTATTGTCGCGTGTATTGGGATACAGATTCACATCTACCCACCGGTGCGCATGTGCGGGAGGGGGATTCTCCCAGAGGGCCGCGCGCGGGCCGCCGCCGCATTGAAGCCGCCTCCCCTGGCAACGCAAGATGGCCGCGAGCCGTCTCCCCTGGCAACGCAAGATGGCCGCGAGCCGTCTCCCCTGGCAAAGCAAGATCCTGGTGAATCTCCTCTGCACCTTTTCCAGTGCTATCACATCCCTCCTATCCTGTGCATTCCACAACTGCACAATGTTTCGATGAGGGGCGGCACAGTGGTTAGCGCTGCTGCCTCACAGCGCCAGGGACCCGGGTTTGATTCCTGGCTTGGGTCACTGTCAGTGTGGAGTTTGTACATTCTCCCCGTGTCTGCGTGGGTTTCCACCGGGTGCTGCGGTTTCCTCCCACAGTTCGAAAGACGCGCTGGTTATGTGTATCAGCCATGCTAAATTCTCCCTAAGTTGCCCAAACAGGCACCAGAGCATGGCGACTACGGATTTTCCACAGTAACTTCATTGCAGTGTTAATGTAACCCTACTTGTGACACTAGTAAACAAACTTTTAAACCTGATACTCGATTCCCCCATGTTGGCCTTGTTCTGTGATAATTAATGCGGATGTTTAGCTTATTCAATAGTTCTTTAAGGACAGCAGACACAGGGGAAAAAACATGTGGCTCTTTACACAACAGATATATTTCAAGGGGATACTGCAGCCAACTGTATCTGAGTGGCAGTAATCTTCCCTCAGAATCAGACAGATTGTGGGTTCAGCTCAGAGCCTCAAATACTAGGCCCTTAGCATCGATCAGAGACTCCGAACACAGCATGATGGGAGAGCGGACAAAGGAAAGTGGTGTTGAATTTGTGAGCCTTGCTTTGTGGAAAGCTTTAGTGTTTGGTCAGAATGTTAATTTTTGAGTGGACCTACCATACATTAAGCTGATCTTTCTCTATACCCTATCGGTAACTGCAACACTGTATTCTGCACGCTCTCCTCTCCTTCTCCCGACTGAACTCCATGAAAGGTATGTTTTGTCTGTGTAGCGTGCAAGAAACAATACTTTTCACCGTGTCCCAATACATGGGATAGGGCGACATGGTGGACAGTGTTTAGCACTGCTGCCTCACAGCACCAGGATTCAATTCTCGGTTGGGAGTTGAGTTTGCACATTCTCCCTGTGTCTGCATGGGTTTCCTGCGGGTGCCCCGGTTTCCTTCCACAGTCCAAAGATGTGCAGATTAGGTGGAATCTGAGACGCTACAGAAGCAGGGGAAAGATTTGAAAATGAAGTGTTTCTCACCCAATTTTAAAAGATAATCCACATTCGCACCAGTCACATTTCACACACTCTGCTCAGTCCTGTGTTGGGGGGTGTTTAGTGCGAGATCAGTGTTTGCTTTTCTCAAACCGCAGTGATATTCCCAACTTATCAAGGGCAAGAGGTTTCAGTGTTTAAACATGTAAACATTACAAAACTAAACCAGACAGAAAGTGATGAGGCCTCACACCTTCAATGGAGTCATCTTCGCTCAGAGTCAGAGAGATTGTGGGTTCAGGTCAGAGCCTGAAATACTAGGCCCTTAGCATCGAGACACACAGAGACAGAGAAACACAGAGACAGAGAAATGCAGAGACAGAGAGACACACACAGATACATAGAGAGATATACACACAGAGGCAGAGAGAGAGACACAGATCCAGAGAAGTACAGAGACAGAGAGACACACAGATACACAGAGACAGAGAGACAGAGAGACACACACATAAACACACTAACAGAGAAATACAGAAAGAGAGTTTGGCAAAGTCAGATTTAATTTTCCATTCAATATTTATTTAAAAATTCAGAGAATATTTTACAGGAAAATTGATTTTAAAGTTAACAAAAGTGAATCTGACCTTTGAGCTTCACAATGAGATCTGAACCCCTACGCTCTGAGCTGCCCAATATCTGTACAGCTGTACCAGACACCAGAAAGAGAAAACCAGAGCTCAACATCACGGGAAATGAACAATTGTGAATAAGGAACGAGAAAAGTTATTAATTTATACCTGAGATTTAAACTACAGGAAAACTATTAACTACAATTACATTACAACAAAAGTTACCTTCTACATTTCACACTGAAAACAGAACTACCGCCCACAATTGTCTCAGTGACAGATTCAGAATGATAAACTGAGAGAATTTCACTGTTGGAGTCACCGACAGCAGATATTGTATTTGTGTCAATCAGGAATCTTAATAATCAGCTGAAGGAAATCTACAACGTCCAAAATTCAACCCATCACTTGATCTGTAAAAGAAAGATACAATAATGAAGCAGATGTTTATGATGCGGGACATTAATGTTAGAGTTTTTAATCAATGAATCATTTAGAGATTTTTCAAATCCCTTCTGTTTGACAATCCACTCTGACACCAGTTCCATTTCACACTCTCTGCTCAGTCCTGTGTTGGGGGGGGTGTTTAGTGTGGGATCAGTGTTTGCTTTTCTCAAACCACACTGATATTCCCAACAAGGGCAAGAGGTTTCAGTGTTTAAAAATGTAAAGATTTCAGAACAAAACCAGACAGAGAGTGATGAGGCCTCACACCTTCAATGTAGTGATTCCCCCAATCTTTCCTTTTGTATATTGCTTCCTTCCTCTGTCTGAAGTATTGGAGACGTCGACATCACTGAAACAATACAATCTCTCGGGACAATCACTGTAAACAGCTTCTGGAAACAAAGTTACCACTTTAATCACCCAAAAAGCTGAATGTCCATTCAAACATCTCCCTCCCCACATCCTTGTAAATGCAAAGATAACTCCCATTTCCCCAAAGCAGGAAGATGTGAAATGGAAACATCTTCAGCTTTTTACACACTGCACTTTTCCACGGACCAAAATGTTTCAAAACATTTGCTGAAGTTTTGTTTTAAACTCTTTATCAATGTCCTGACAGGTTTAGTGTGAAGGTTTGTGTTCCACACTGAGCCCCTCTCAGTCTCCACACGGAGCTTGTGTGTGTGCTGATGCTCCTGTCATTTTGGATGGATACTGTGTGAAGCTGCATTCTCTCCCAGTGAGTTTCTGATCTACTTCACTCTCTCTGCGGCTGGAGCAATGTCCAGCAGGCAGCAGAGGATGGCAGTGTATCACTGTCAGCACAATATAGACAAACAGCCTTTAGCAAGAGAGGCTTTGACCCTTTTTCAAACCAAATCCCCAATTTGATGTTTCCAGCTGCGCTGTTTACAATGCTGCTGAATATTGTGTGTCTTTGGTAAACTGGGATGTGTAGCATTCAGTCACATTAAGTGGTGAATAAATACGTCAACACTGTGCGTATCTTTCTGTGTGTGTGTGTCAGCGTGCATGTGTGTCAATGTATTTAAATCTCAAAGGAAAATAGGAGCAGGTGTAGGCCATTTGGCCCATCGATCCTGCGCCAGCATTCAAACAGATCATGGGGCACGTACGCACACAAAACACGCACACACCAACACACACAAAACACGCACACACAAAGCACGCACACACAAACACACATAAAACA
Organism: Mustelus asterias; assembly: GCF_964213995.1. Taxonomy (NCBI): domain Eukaryota; kingdom Metazoa; phylum Chordata; class Chondrichthyes; order Carcharhiniformes; family Triakidae; genus Mustelus; species Mustelus asterias. Next base: position 57,809 of record NW_027590749.1, read on the forward strand.
CGCACAATAAACACACACACACACAAACACAATAAACACACAAACACACAGAAACACACACACACACATCAAAAACACAGCACTGCTGCCTCACAGCGCCAGGGACTCGGGTTCGGTTCCCGCTTTGGGTCACTGTCTGTGCGGAGTTTGCCCGTTCTCCCCGTGTCTGCGTGGGTTTCCTCCGGGTGCTCCGGTTTCCTCCCACAGTCTGAAAGACGTTCTGGTTAGGGTGCATTGGCCGTGCTTAATTGTCTCTCCGCGTCAGAGAGACAAGATCGGGTAAATGCATGGGGTTATGGAGATGGGGCCTGAGTGGGATTGTGGGTCGGTGCAGACTCAATGGGCCAAATGGCCTCCTTCTGCACTGGAGGAGTCTAGGATTCTATTAAAACACACAGAAACAGATATTCTCACCCAGTAACACTCACACGCACACAGTATTAAACACACACCGAAACATGTCCACGCACACACACACACACACACGCATGCACACACACACACGCATGCACACACACACAAACAGACACACACACAAACAGACACACACACACACACACAAACAAACACACACAAACAAACACACACACACACAAACAAACACACACACACATATTCCTATTTTATTTCACACAATCGATTTGTGTCTTGAACATGCTGAATGATTGGGCTTCCACATCCCCCTGGAATAGAAAATTCCAAAGATTCACCACCCTCTGAGTGAAGAAATTCCTCCTCATCTCAGTCTTCAATGGTCTGCCCCTGATTCTGAGATTGTGTCCCCTGGTTCTAGTCTCACCAGCCATGGGAAACATCCAATCTACATCCACCCTGTCACACCCTGTAAGAATTTTAAGTCTGTTTCAATGGGGTCGCCTCTCATTCTTCAAGGGTTCAAGGCCGACTTCCGGACTTGATGGCCATGGAAGGTGTGCTCATAACGGGGCCAAACAGCTGGATTATCAAACAGTAAATCCTGCTGGGATCATGTATCAGTAAACTCTGCCCGAAACCTCTCTCAGTTATTACAATCTGGGCCTGGTATCAGTAAACTCTGCCCGAAACCTCTCTCAGTTATTACAATCTGGGCCTTGTATCAGTAATCTCTGCCCTAAACCTCTCTCAGTTATTACAATCTGGGCCTGGTATCAGTAATCTCTGCCGGAAACCTCTCTCAGTTATTACAATCTGGGACTTGTATCAGTAAACTCTGTCCGAAACCTCTCAGTTATTACAATCTGGGCCTGGTATCAGTAATCTCTGCCCTAAACCTCTCTCAGTTATTACAATCTGGGCCTTGTATCAGTAATCTCTGCTCTAAACCTCTCTCAGTTATTACAATCTGGACCTTGTATCAGTAATCTCTGCCCTAAACCTCTCTCAGTTATTACAATCTGGGCCTTGTATCAGTAATCTCTGCTCTAAACCTCTCTCAGTTATTACAATCTGGGCCTTGTATCAGTAATCTCTGCCCTAAACCTTTCTGTTATTACAATCTGGGCCTGGTATCAGTAATCTCTGCCCTAAACCTCTCTGTTATTACAATCTGGGCCTGGTATCAGTAATCTCTGCTCTAAACCTCTTTCAGTTATTACAATCTGGGCCTTGTATCAGTAATCTCTGCCCTAAACCTTTCTGTTATTACAATCTGGGCCTGGTATCAGTAATCTCTGCCCTAAACCTCTCTGTTATTACAATCTGGGCCTGGTATCAGTAATCTCTGCTCTAAACCTCTCTCAGTTATTACAATCTGGGCTTTGTATCAGTAATCTCTGCCCGAAACCTCTCTCAGTTATTACAATCTGGGCCTTGTATCAGTAATCTCTGCTCTAAACCTCTCTCAGTTATTACAATCTGGGCCTTGTATCAGTAATCTCTGCCCTAAACCTTTCTGTTATTACAATCTGGGCCTGGTATCAGTAATCTCTGCCCTAAACCTCTCTGTTATTACAATCTGGGCCTGGTATCAGTAATCTCTGCTCTAAACCTCTTTCAGTTATTACAATCTGGGCCTTGTATCAGTAATCTCTGCCCTAAACCTCTCTGTTATTACAATCTGGGCCTTGTATCAGTAATCTCTGCCCAAAACCTCTCTCAGTTACTACAATCTGGGCCTGGTATCAGTAATCTCTGCCCGAAACCTCTCTCAGATATTACAATCTGGGCCTGGTATCAGTAATCCCTGCCCGAAACCTCTCTCAGTTATTACAATCTGGGCTTTGTATCAGTAATCTCTGCCCGAAACCTCTCTCAGTTATTACAATCTGGGCCTGGTATCAGTAATCTCTGCCCGAAACCTCTCTCAGTTATTACAATCTGGGTCTTGTATCAGTAATCTCTGCCCTAAACCTCTCTCAGTTATTACAATCTGGGCCTGGTATCAGTAATCTCTGCCCTAAACCTCTCTCAGTTATTACAATCTGGGCCTGGTATCAGTAATCTCTGCCCTAAACCTCTCTCAGTTATTACAATCTGGGCCTGGTATTCCAGAGGGTGGTGAATCTCTGGAATTCTCTGCCCACTGAGGTGGTGGAGGCTACCTCGCTGAATATGTTTAAAGCGCGGATGGATGGATTCCTGAGCGGTAAGGGAATTAAGGGTTATGGGGATCAGGCGGGTAAGTGGTACTGATCCACGTCAGATCAGCCATGATCTTATTGAATGGTGGGGCAGGCTCGAGGGGCTAGATGGCCTACTCCTGCTCCTATTTCTTATGTTCTTATGAGGTACTCACTAGTGAGTGACCCAGAAGCCTGCTGCTCCTTATTCCTACTGAGATGCGAGTACAGTGCAGCCCCATTTTAACGCGATGGTTGGCGTCCATAAAATGTTATAGCGAATGTTATCGGGGTCGCGCTAAATCGGGGTCGCACTAAATCACTAAACCGGAAATAGCAAAAAAAAGGGTCCATCGCGTCATATCCGATTTCGCGCTAAATCGGGGCGAGTAAAATGGGGGTTCCACCGTATCTGCACTGGTGGAGTGTTCAGGAGACAGCTGTGATGCCTCTTTGATGCTTATCTCAGAGGTGTCACCCTCGGAGCAGCTTGGGTCTGTGGTGTCCAGGAATGCGAGGATGATCTGCACTAGTTAAATGATTAACCTTCAAGGGAAGCAAGATGGCATTAGAATCATAGAACCCCTACAGTGCAGAAGGAGGCCATTTGGTCCATCGAGTCAGCACTGACAATAATCCCACCCAGACCCTATCCCCATAACCCCACATATTTACCCCGCGAATCCTTTTAACCTACGCATCCCGGACATTAAAGGGCAATTTAGCATGGCCAATGCACCTAACCCGCACATCTTTGGACTGTGGGAGGAAACCGGAACACCCAGAGGAAACCCATGCAGACACGAGGGGAATGTGCAAACTCCACACAGACAGTCGCCCAAGCCGGGAATCGAACCCAGGTCTCTGAAGCTGTGAGGCAGCAGTGCTAACCACTGTGCCACCGTGCCACCTACTAATGGATCCTTGGGGCAGACTGATGGGAGAAGGTTAACTCACGTGATGGTTGCACCAGGGTTGGATGCCTTGAGGGCTCTCACTTTTGTCTGCTGCCCCCACCTTGCCCTCTGCCCGGGTGCAGTCCCGCTCCTCGCCAGCCAGCTCAAGGTTTTTTCTCCTCGAAAGACATTTAGGTTCTTAGCTCGGGCATGACTACAGCAGGTGGTGCCTGCTCATGCTGGTTGTGTTTGAGTTTGTTCCATAATGAGACAGATGGGCAGAGTGTAGGCGGGATTCCCTGGACGAGTGAATCAGAGGTAGGTTGGCAAGAGTGCAGCGTGAAACGCGTGAAAATATATGGTAAGTTTTTCTGGCACTGGCAGCGATGGGATTCCCCCTGATTTTCTCACCAAGACAGACACTTTGAAAAGAATATGGGAAAGTTCTGCCCATGGGTCACACGGAGTTGGGGGTAGGGTGTTAGCGTGGATTGGGGATTGGCTATCCGACAGGAAGCAGAGAGTCGGAATAAATGGGTGCTTTTCTGGTTGGCAGATGGTAACTAGTGGCGTGCCGCAGGGATCGGTACTGGGGCCTCAACTATTTACCATTTATATAGACAATCTGGAGGAGGGGACTGAGTGTAGGGTAACAAAGTTTGCAGACGACACAAAGATAAGTGGAAAAGTGAATCGTGTGGAGGGCGTAGAAGGTCTGCAGAGAAATTAGGACAGGCTGAGTGAATGGGCGAGGATCTGGCAGATGGAGTATAACGTTAACAAATGCGAGGTTATTCACTTTGGAGGAAATAATAGCAAATTGGATTATTATCTGAATGGAAAAAAATTACAACATGCTACTGTGCAAAGGGACCTGGGGGTCCTTGTGCATGAGATGCAAAAACCCAGTCTGCAGGTGCAACAGGTGATCAAGAAGGCAAATGGGATGTTGGCCTATATCGCAAGGGAGATAGAATATAAAAGCAGAGATGTCTTGCTGCATCTGTACAGGGCATTGGTGAGGCCGCAGCTGGAATGCTGTGTGCAGTATTGGTCCCCTTATTTGCGGAAGGATATATTGGCCTTGGAGGGAGTGCAGAGAAGGTTCACCAGGTTGATACCAGAGATGAGGGGTGTTGATTATGAGGAGAGACTGAGCAGATTGGGTTTGTATTCGTTGGAATTTAGAAGGCTGAGGGGGGATCTTATAGAGACCTATAAGATAATGAAGGGGCTGGATAGGGTAGAGATGGAGAGATTCTTTCCACTTAGAAAGGAAACTAGAACTAGAGGGCACAGCCTCAAAATAAAGGGGGGTCAGTTTAGGACAGAGTTGAGGAGGAACTTCTTCTCTCAGAGGGTGGTGAATCTCTGGAATTCTCTGCCCACTGAAGTGGTGGAGGCTACCTCGTTGAATATGTTTAAATCACGGATAGATGGATTCCTGATCAGTAAGGGAATTAGGGGTTATGGGGATCAGGCGGGTAAGTGGAACTGATCCAATTCAGATCAGCCATGATCTTATTGAATGGCGGGGCAGGCTCGAGGGGCTAGATGGCCTACTCCTGCTCCTATTTCTTATGTTCTTATGTATCAGTAAACTCTGCCCGAAACCTCTCTCAGTTATTACAATCTGGGCCTGGTATCAGTAATCTCTGCCCTAAACCTCTCTCTGTTATTACAATCTGGGCCTGGTATCAGTAATCTCTGCCCTAAACCTCTCTCTGTTATTACAATCTGGGCCTGGTATCAGTAATCTCTGCCCTAAACCTCTCAGTTATTACAATCTGGGACTTGTATCAATAATCTCTGCCCGAAACCTCTCCCTGTTATTACAATCTGGGCCTGGTATCAGTAATCTCTGCCCTAAACCTCTCAGTTATTACAATCTGGGCCTGGTATCAGTAATCTCTGCCCTAAACCTCTCAGTTATTACAATCTGGGACTTGTATCAGTAATCTCTGCCCGAAACCTCTCTCAGTTATTACAATCTGGGCCTGGAATCAGTAATCTCTGCCCTAAACCTCCCTCAGTTATTACAATCTGGGCCTGGTATCAGTAATCTCTGCCCGAAACCTCTCTCAGTTATTACAATCTGGGCCTGGTATCAGTAATCTCTGCCCGAAACCTAATGTGCGGGAGGGGGATTCTCCCAGAGGGCCGCGCGTGGGTCGCTGCTGCATTGAAGCCGTCTCCCCTGGCAACGCAAGATGGCCGCGGGCCATCTCCCCTGGCAACGCAAGATGGCCGCCTTCCGTCTCCCCTGGCAACCGCAAGATGGCCGCCGGCGGTGAGTGCTGGTGGCGCAGCCGCAAACCGGGAATGGAAGCCGGGCCCCCGGCGCAGAACGAGGCCATTCAGCCCATCAGAGCGGCAGCAGCTCGGGGAATGGAAACTAGCCGCCCATTGTAACCGCAGCTTCCAGTCAGGCAGCCCCCAGCCCCCTGTTTCCAGCCGGCAGCATTTCAGCTCCAGGTGCGGCTGCTGATGGAGTGAAGCCCCGGGCTTTGTGTCTGAAGCTCCAGTTTAGGCAGCGAATTGCAGACAGGCAGCAGCCTCTGAGTGAAAAGCTTCTTCCTAATGTCCCCTCTAATGCTGCCAGCAATCCCCTTCAATCTGTGGCAGCCCCCCCACTGCCCCCCCCCGGGTAAGTCACCTCTCTCTGCTCGGGGGAAACTGCCCTTTCCTCTCCACCCTGTCTCCCACCCTCACCATTCTGGACACCTCAGTTCACTCACCCCTCAGCCTCCTGTGTTCCCAGCAACACAACCCTGGCCAATCCAATCTTTCCCCATCGCCGCCATTCCCCAGCCCCGGGGCAACACTTTTATAAATCCAAATGGTTCTCCAATCCCATTAAACTGTCCATTTAACATTGCCCCATCGCCAACTGTGAGCAACCAACACAGACACAAACCAGAGGCACAGACGCTGCAAATGTCGCAATCTTTATTTACAAAACAATGGAACATTTATTGACAGGTTCAGGTCAATCTCAGTGATGGGCGGTGACCAGGTCCACATTAAAACAATGGCTCAGTCCAAGGTTAAACATCATTGGAACAAAGTGGAAGTTTGTTCTGCAATTGGACATTGCCGGTGACTCCCAATATGATGGAGAGATCCAAACTCACACCACACCCTGATGTGGCAAAGGGGACACCAGGCCGAGCTACAGAGTTGGATGTAAAGAATAGCGGCGTGTGTTTGATTCTGGTGATGCACACACTCCGAGCCGGTGTTGAATAATTCTGAGGCAGAGAGACATCAGATTGAGACCATATGACACATTGGGCCTTTTAATCTCCCATAACAATCCCCCCTCTCTCTCTAATACGATCTCCCTGTGTGTGTGAATAGAGGGATCTTAGAGTGAGTGTCCACTGATTCCTGAGGGTAGCAGGACAGCTCGATCATGTGGATTCGACTGGCAGATGGAATACTTTCCTTTACTGGCTGATGTATAGAATACCAGAGCAGGGCAGGTTCTGCTTGAGCTATACAAAACACTATTTAGACCACAGTTAGGATCGAGTGTACAGCTCTGCTCACCACTGGTGAGGGTCCAGAGAGAATTATCCCCGTGTCTGAGTGGGTTTTCACCGGGTGCTCCGGTTTCCTCCCACAGTCCAAAGATGTGCAGTTTAGGTTGACTCGCCATGGTAAATTGCCCCTTAGTGTCAGGGGGATTAGCAGGGTAAATATGTGGGGTAACAGGAATAGGGCCTGGGTGGGATTGTTGACGGTTCAGGCACAATGGGCCGAATGGCCTCCTTCTGCACTGTAGGGTTTCTAAATTTACAGAGGAAGTTATCAATTGTGGCACAGTTTTGAAAAGCAGGGAAGTCATTTCAGGGAAGTTATTTCCATTTCTTCAGTTTTATCAACATTAACTTTGTAACCTGAGTATTCGCCAAACTTTATAATATTCTCTTTTCAGAAAGAGTATGGATGTTGTAGGATCTGATAAATATAGCCGGATGTCATCAGAACATGTCAATTTGTGCTCTTCTTCTCCAGCTCGAACACCTTTTATGTCCTGACTGTCTCTCACCATTTGTGCTCAGGATTCTATGCATATAGTGAACAGAAGGGGGGGACAGAGGACAATCCTGTCTTGTCCTCCTCTTGAGTCCAAAGACTTCAGAAATATGACCATTCGCTCTGACAGAGGCCTGTGGAATTGAATAAAGGATCTGGACCCATCTTACAAAGTTGGGTCCAAACCCCAGGCCGTCTGAAGTCTGAAATAAGTACACCCATGATTCCTGGTCAAAGGCCTTCTCAGCGTCGGAAGATAAGACCATGGTCTCAACTCCACGACCTTGGGCATGAGTCATGATGTTAAGGAGCCTGTGGAGATTGTCCCCAGATAATACCCTGTTCTACTCGTTTGGTCTGGGTTTATGATCTCAGTTATTATCCTATAGATAATATAGATATGATTATCTATATAGATAACATAGTACAGATATTAGATATTGAAAATTGAGTACAGCTGCACAAACAGCAGCACTCAGCAGCTTTTGATGGACTTCCTCACAATGGCCTTTGAGTTGTTCTGAAAGCAAACTATCAAGAGCTCTACGCGCCGTTGTGAGGGAGGCCATCAAAAGCTGACGAGTGCTGCTTTTTGTGTGTCTGTACTCAATTTTCAATTTAATTCAATCCAGTTTAATTTATTTTTCTTCCTTTTGAACAGCAAATGAATGATGCAACCTCTGAAACACACCATCACTCAGCCCAGTAATGTCAGGGGTGAGGGACCTCTTGCTGCATTGAGTTGTTGATGGTGTTGAGATTGTTGAAGGGTCCAGTGCCTGGAGCTGGGAGCGGTCACAAACTCCCCGTCCATTCAAACTGGCCACTGCAGCCGCTTGGGGACATCATTGCAGGCCGCCGTGTGATTGGCTGCTGGCTGCTTTGTGATGTCACCTGGAGACAGGTGATCACCCCTGGTTACGGCCAATCAGTTTGGGGTCACTCTGGGAGGTTGGGTTTCAGAGCTGGTCTGATGCCAGCTACAGAGGATGCTGCCATGTCAGGCATGGCACACATCAGTTAGAATATGGATCTTATTCAGTATGGACATTGCACAGAGAAGGGATTGTGACTGTCGGTGACAGCAGCCCGAGCGAAGCAGCAGATTCTGGAGAAATCTGAGCACAACCACTGCTGGTTTGAGGTTAGTTATTGGTTTGAGTAAAAACAATTAAACTCATCCTGACTACAGCCAGGGAAGAGATCCAGACACGACACATCAGGAAAAACTTAAAATGCTTTTCTGACCACAGTCTCTGAGGCCTCAGGACACCACAAGAAGAATCCGTCCATTCTGGTGACAAACCAAGGAGCAGACGAATCTCTCCCTGAACCTCAACCCACACAGGAACTGACTGTTCATCGATTGAAGAAACGACCAGAAACCAACTTCATCCTTTCAAGGGGATCCCAACAAACATCTTCTACCCCGGCTGTCAAAACCCCTTCACTGATCCTTCACTAAAGGAGATCTCTCATCAGGACTGCAACTTCAATCATCAGATTACATCAGATAAGTGGTGTATGAACATTTCCTTTTTTACTCCTGTAACCTTTCTAGAGTGAGTTAGTGAGTGAATGTGAGACTGTGAAGTAGCATCAGTTTCTTGGTTATTTAGCTTTTTGTTTCATTTTTAAATTGTTTATGATACAAAAATGGAAATAAATGAATATAATCTGAGCCATTTTATGCTGCAGGGTGACATAGATTGGGACTGGAATATTGAAGGGTATAAGATGTTTGGGAAGGACAGGAAGTGAGGAAAAGGTGGAGGAGGACTAGCTCTATTAATTAATGATGGTGTTAACACAATAGAGAGGGTTGGACTAAGCTCAGGAAACCTGGATGGAGAAACGGTTCAGGAAGAAATTTATGAGAAACGATAAAGGGAAGAAGTCTCTTGTGGGATTGACAGGCCCCTAAACAGTAACCACACAGTAGGAACAAGGTATAAAGGAGTTTGTCAGAAAGAAATGGCGATAATCATTCGGGATTTTAATCTCGATAAAGACAAAAATCAGACGGACAAAGGTAGCCTAGGTGAGGAATTGATAACTATTTTCAGGATAGTTTATTAGAACAACATGTTTTGCCACCTACGAGAGAGCAGGCTATACTAGACCTGGGAAAGTACACAAATAAGGATTAATTAATGACCTGATAGTGGAGGCACCCTGAGATAACAGCCATCATAATGCGATGGAATTTAGCATTCATTTTGAGGGAGGATCTGAGTCTAATATTCGAAACTGAAATAAGTTTAATATTTCACAGTCCACAGAGTAGATATATTCAAAAAAGAATGATAAATTCCCAGGGAGGGCCCACCCTCTGTGGTTAGAACAGACAAAGACAGTATCAAAGTTAAAGATAAAACATATTTGAGTGACAGATCAGAAGATTTGGCAGATTATCAAAAATAGTAAAGAATGACTGAAAGATGAACAAGGAGGGGAAGTTTAGAGTTCAGTAGAAAGCTCGCCACAAATCTGAAGACAGATGTTGAGAGTTTCCACAGATATTTTAAACAGAAATGACTGAAAGTAAGCGTTTGTCCACAGAAAGTGAGCCTGTAGAATAAATAATGGAAAATAAGGATATGACATGTGAATTGAACAGATACTTTGAATTGGTCTATACAATCGAAGAAACAACTAACGCCCACCCTGCCCTATGATGTTGAGAGACCTTGTTTCAGTTATGTCAAAGTCCTCCAATGATTGGATATGATGCTTAAGGTGGAGGGTGGTTGTTTTCCATGTGCTTCCATGTTTTCCTGTAAGCAGTTCTTACCATGTTTATATGTTCACTCCAATGCCTGCATAATGTTTAAAATTGTGTACATATGTTGTTACTGAGAGTTTTTGAAATTAAAGGGGAGGAGTGTTATATATATAGTTTGGGGTGTTGTGCCCCTTTAAGAGACCGGGATAGGTGACCCAGGGAACAAGCTGGGGAAGCAGTATTAGAATGACTATGCAGTTATTAAGACGTTAAGTAAACTGTTCCTTGTTTTAATTATACTGACCTAAATGGTTGTCTTTTTATTGTTTATAATTTGATGCAAACATAATAGTTGGGCCTGGGACACTACCCTGAGGAACTCCTGCAGTGATGTCTTGGAGCTGAGATGACTGAGCCCCATAACCACAACCATCTTCCCATGTGTCAGGTATGACTCCAACCAGTACAGAGTCCCTTTAAGAAGCACTGTCTGTGATCTTTCCCCATCATTCAGTCACTCTCATCAGAAATTAGTTTACAACAAGATTCTGAACTTTTACTTCAATCCTAAACCCCAAATCTATCCAATACAGCACGGTGATAGTGCCACACAACACTCACTGTGAAGATGGGACTTTATCTACACAAGGAGTGTGCAATGGTCACTCCGACCACTGCTGTCATGGAGAGATGTATTTGTGGCAGGCAGTTTGGTGAGGAAGGGGTCTTGTCTGTTTTCCCTCTTGTTGTTTCCTTCACTTGCCACAGACACTCTGTGTCCTTTAGCGCTCGGCCAGCTGAATCTGTGTGTGTGAGAGAGAGAGAAAGAGGAGGCTGTGTGTGTGTGAGAGAGGGAAAGAGGAGGCTGTGTGTGTGTGAGAGAGAAAGAGGAGGCCGTGTGTGTGTGAGAGAGAAAGAGGAGGCTGTGTGTGTGTGTGTGTGTGTGAGAGAGAGCTGGTATGCTTGCGTGTGTGAGAGAGAGGTGAGGGACTGGAGTCAGTGTGTGTGAAAGAGAGAAATTGTCAGAGTGTGTGTGTCTGTGAGATAGAGTGGAGTCAGTGTGAATGTCTGTGTGAGAGAGAGAGACAAGAGTTGCAATGTGTGTGTGAGTGAGAGTGTGAATGTGTGTGAGATAGAGGAGAGCTGGTATCTTTATGTGTGTGTGTGAGAGAGAGGTGAGGGACTGGAGTCAGTGTGTGTGAATTGTCAGAGTGTGTGTGTGTCTGTGAGATAGAGTGGAGTCAGTGTGAATGTCTGTGTGTGAGAGAGAGACAAGGGTTGTAATGTGTGTGTGAGTGAGAGTGTGAATGTGTGTGAGATAGAGGAGAGCTGCTATCTTTATGTGTGTGTGTGAGAGAGAGGAGTGAGATTGGGATCAGTTTGTGAGCATACATGTGTGAGAGAAACACTGTGTGTGTGATAGAGAGGTGAGCGCATGTATGTGTCAGAGTGAGGGATGTGAGTGAGAGGGATTCAGTGTGTATGGCTGTGTGTGTGGAATGAAGAAAGAGGTGTGTCTGTGTGAGAGAGAGATGACAGAGCTAGTGTGGGGGGGCCAGTCCGTGCTGCGCGCCGGGTTGGGTAGGGACACTGGGGATCAGCTTGTTAGTGTGTGTCTGTTTGTGTGTGAGCAAGGAGGAGAGTCTTTCTTTATATCACACACACACCCCTATACACAGAATCTCTCCCCCTCTCTCACTCACACCCATCATTCTGACTCACACATGGAAGCACTCAACTCTCTATCACACACACACACACACACACACACTTTGTTTCTCTCACACATGTACGCTCACACACTGATTCCAATCTCTCTCCTCTCTCACACACAAACACACAGACATATCAGCTCTACTCTGTCTCTCACACACACACACACTCTCTTTTCACACTCTCGCTCACACACATTGCAACTCTTGTCTCTCTCACACACACATTCACAGTTTGTGTATGTACGTGTGTGTGTGTGTAAGAGGAGAGTGTGGAGTGTGAGAGACAGTGTGGAGCGGTGTGTTTGTGTGTGAGAGAGAGGAGTCTGTGTGTGAGCCTGTATGTGTGAGCGAAACAAGATGTGTCTGTGTGTGTGAAAGAATGAAAGAGGAGTGTGTGTGTGTGAGAGAGAGAGATAGTGTGGAGTGCGTGTATGTGAGAGAGAGAGTGTGTCAATTTTTGGCATGTGTGTGTAAATGTAAGATAGGGAGGGAAGTGTGTGTGTGTCTGTCTGTGTCTGCGCATGCGTGCATATTTGTGTGAGAGAGAAAGAGGAGGGTGTGTGTGTGAGAGAGAGCTGGTATGTTTCCGTCTGGGAGAGAGAGATTTGAGGGACTGGAGTCAGTGTGAAAGAGAGTGTGTCTGAGAAAGAGTGTGCGTGTGAGGTAGAGCGTGTGAGAGAGTGTATGTGTGTGTGTGTGTGAGAGAGAGAGAGTGTGCGAGAGTGTGTCTGAGAGAGTGTGTGTGCGAGTGAGTGTGAGTTTGTCTGAAAGAGTGTGTGGGAGAGAGTGTGTGTGTGACAGTGTGGGCGTAAGAGAGTGTGTGCCTGAGAGTGTGCTTGATTGTGTGTGTGTGAGTGTGCATTTGTGAGTGTGAGAGGGAGTGCGTGTGAGAGGGAGTGGGTGTGAGGGCGAGCGTGTGTGACGATGAGCGTATGTGAGGGTGAGCATGTGTGTGTGAGTGATGTGTGTGCATGTGACAGAGTGTGTGCATGTCTGACAGTGTGTCCATGTGTGAGTGTGTGTGTGTGCGAGAGAGAGTGTGTGCGAGAGAGAGTGTGTGCGAGAGAGAGTGTGTGTGAGTGAGAGTGTGTGTGAGAGAGAGAGTGTGTGCGACAGAGGGTGTGTGCAAGACTGTGCGAGAGTGTGTGCCAGAGAGCGTGTGTGTGAGAGAGTATGTGAGTGTGAGAGTATGTGAGTGTGAGAGTGTGTGTGTACGAGAGAGTGTGTGTGTGTGCGAGAGAGCGTGTGTGCGAGAGAGTGTGTGTGTAGGAGAGATGTGTGCGTGAGAGAGAGTGTGAGGGAGTGTCAGAGAGAATGTGTGTGAAAGAGTGTGTGTGTGTCTGTGTGTGTGTGTGTGTGTGAGAGCGTGTGTGTGAGGGAGACCGTGTGTGTGCAAGAAAGAGGAGTGTGTGTGTATGTTAGAGAGAGAAGTATGTTTGTGTGTGTATCTCTTTGTATGTGGAAATGTAAGAGTGTGTTTGTGTGTGTTTCCATGTGAGGAAGTTGGAGGTGTTTGTGAGTGAGTGATAATGTTTTGGATAACTCTCACTCTGAGGGTTCACATCCACCCTCATTGCCACACACCAACACACACTCACACCCGCTGAAATTGGGAGTGAGACGGACAGACACACACTCTCCCCCGAATGGTCATCATTATTTAATACTCATGTTTTAACATTATCAATTTATTGCTTCAAAATTGTTTGTTCATTGCCCAGCAAGATGTTTCTGTTTATATCTGAGCTTTATTTTGGAACTCCTGTTTAATGTTGTGCCAATCTTTTTCTTTCCAATATCTGTTCATCGGCCCGTTGAGTGAGAAAATAACTGAACCTGGTTCTACACAAGAAGGTTGGAGCAGCCGGTAACCACTGGACCAGAGGAGGAGATTGCAGGTCTCTCACCTTCCTTTCTCAGACGGGCTGGAACAGAGATAATGAAGACACAGAAACATACGCTGACCATCCACCAGAGGAGCTTCTAGATCTTGGCTGGCTCTTTGCTGACAGAGTTTATGAGAAGGAAGTTGTTGCAGAAACAAGTGATCCGCTGGAAGAGGAGCTCCTGGTTCTTTGTCTCCACTGTCAACGCAGACGCAATCTCTCTGGTCTTGAGGAGTTTGCTCCAATTGCTGAAGGAGTCATGGGAAAGATCAGCGGCCAGATGGCAGCAGTGGCCAGAAGCTGCTTTCCCGCTCCACCAAAGTGTTTGTGCCCCAGGAAAAGGACAAGTGAAGGCAAATGTCCACAACTGGCGGCAAGAGAGCAAGAGCACTGTTGGAGATTGAAGACTCGGGGGACAGTGACCCCCGGGGGGTGGTGGAGGGGGTGGAGGGGAGAGGAGCTGGACACAAACTACAAAATACAGGAGGGAGGGGAGTTACATTCGTATTATCTGTGATTTTCATTTACAATTAGCTTGATTCTGTTGTCTGGTCTGCGCTAGTTTTAAGTTAAATCTGTTCCACATGTGACGTGTTTTATTTGCTATTGAGTGTTGTAAATAAAAGGTTAATCCTGCTGCTCAGTAATTGGTGCGAATATTCCTCATTTTACAACCTGGATAACTGTATTTATTCACAATTAAGTGCTGTTAAAGCCAGTTAATAATCGGATTCATGTGTGTTTTCTCGTGAAGTTTTATTAAATCAGTCTATATTTCAACAATTGCCGACCTAAATTCTCAATGGAATTTCACAATTCACTCCCTTTCATTTGGGTTGTTAGATTCACTCAACCTGTGATGTGAGACATGCAACTCCGCCTGGGAGTTCACTCCCTCCCGCTGCAGCTTGACAGACATGTTCATCGATATGGTGGGGAATGCGGAATAGTCTGTATTTTGTCGAGTGTTCGCCGAGGTACACGACACCAGACGGCACTTTCATGGTCACCTTACACAACGTAGGTTCCGGAATAATGACCATGAAATCGCCGTCTCGTGTCAAAAGCAAACTATTTGGTCCATTGTTGTAATAATGGCCACTTCCATCGAGGAGGACAAGGACAGCACAGACATGGGAACCCCAGCACCTGCAAGTTCCCCTCCAAGCCACTCATCGTCCTGAAATGGAAATAAATGGCCCTTCCTTCGCAGTTTCTGGGTGAAAATCAGTGACCCAGGAACATAGAACATAGAACATAGAACATTACAGCGCAGAACAGGCCCTTCGGCCCACGATGTTGCACCGACCAGTTAAAAAAAAACTGTGACCCTCCAACCTAAACCAATTTCTTTTCGTCCATGAACCTATCTACGGATCTCTTAAACGCCCCCAAACTAGGCGCATTTACTACTGATGCTGGCAGGGCATTCCAATCCCTCACCACCCTCTGGGTAAAGAACCTACCCCTGACATCGGTTCTATAACTACCCCCCCTCAATTTAAAGCCATGCCCCCTCGTGCTGGATTTCTCCATCAGAGGAAAAAGGCTATCACTATCCACCCTATCTAAACCTCTAATCATCTTATATGTTTCAATAAGATCCCCTCTTAGCCGCCGCCTTTCCAGCGAAAACAATCCCAAATCCCTCAGCCTCTCCTCATAGGATCTCCCCTCCATACCAGGCAACATCCTGGTAAACCTCCTCTGCACCCTCTCCAAAGCCTCCACATCCTTCCTGTAATGTGGGGACCAGAACTGCACACAGTACTCCAAGTGCGGCCGCACCAGAGTTGTGTACAGTTGCAACATAACGCTACGACTCCTAAATTCAATCCCCCTACCAATAAACGCCAAGACACCATATGCCTTCTTAACAACCTTATCTACTTGATTCCCAACTTTCAGGGATCTATGCACACATACACCTAGATCCCTCTGCTCCTCCACACTATTCAAAGTCCTCCCGTTAGCCCTATACTCAACACATCTGTTATTCCTACCAAAGTGAATTACCTCACACTTCTCCGCATTAAACTCCATCCGCCACCTCTCGGCCCAACTTTGCAACCTGTCTAAGTCTTCCTGCAAACTACGACACCCTTCCTCACTGTCTACCACACCACCGACTTTGGTGTCATCAGCAAATTTGCTAATCCACCCAACTATACCCTCATCCAGATCATTAATAAATATTACAAACAGCAGTGGCCCCAAAACAGATCCCTGAGGTACACCACTTGTAACCGCACTCCATGATGAATATTTACTATCAACCACCACCCTCTGTTTCCTATCCGCTAGCCAATTCCTGATCCAATTTCCTAGATCACCCCCAATCCCATACATCTGCATTTTCTGCAGAAGCCTACCATGGTGAACCTTATCAAACGCCTTACTAAAATCCATATATACCACGTCCACTGCCTTGCCCCCATCCACCTCCTTGGTCACTTTCTCAAAAAACTCAATAAGGTTAGTAAGGCACGACCTACCTGCCACAAAACCATGCTGACTATCACCTATCAATTCATTACTCTCCAAATAACTATAAATCCTATCCCTTATAATTTTTTCCAACATCTTGCCGACAACAGAAGTGAGACTCACCGGTCTATAATTCCCGGGGAAGTCTCTGTTCCCCTTCTTAAACAATGGGACAACATTCGCTAACCTCCAATCTTCTGGTACTATACCAGAGGCCAACGACGACCTGAAGATCAGAGCCAGAGGCTCTGCAATCACTTCTCTTGCCTCCCAGAGAATCCTTGGATAAATCCCATCCGGACCAGGGGATTTATCTATTTTCAGACCCTCCAGAATATCCTGCACATCCTCCTTATCAACTGTAATACTGTCTATTCTACTCCCTTGCAACCCAGTGTCCTCCTCAGCTATATTCATGTCCCCTTGCGTGAACACCGAAGAGAAATATTGGTTCAATGCTTCATCAATCTCCTCCGGTTCCACACATAACTTCCCTCTGCCATCTATAACTGGCCCTAAACTTGCCCTAACCAACCTTCTGTTCTTGACATACCTATAGAACGCCTTAGGATTCTCTTTAACCCTATCCGCCAAAGTCTTCTCATGTCCCCTTTTAGCCCTTCTAAGCTCGCTCTTCAACTCCCTCTTAGCCAATCTAAAGCTTTCTAGTGCACTACCCGAGTGCTCACGTCTCATCCGAACATAAGCCTCCTTTTTCTTTTTAACCAACAAAGAAACTTTTTTGGTGCACCACGGTTCCCTAGCCCTACCAATTCCTCCTTGCCTGACAGGGACATACCTATCACAGACTCGCAGTAGCTGCTCCTTGAAAAAACTCCACATGTCGGACGTTCCCAGTCCCTGTAATCTCCTAGTCCAACCTATGTTTCCTAATTCTCTCCTAATAGCCTCATAATTACCCTTCCCCCAGCTAAAACCACTGGCCCGAGGTTCATGCCTATCCCTTTCCATCACTAAGGTGAACGTAACCGAATTGTGGTCACTATCACCAAAATGCACACCAACTTCCAAGTCTAGCACCTGGTCTGGCTCATTTCCCAGCACCAGATCCAATATAGCCTCACCTCTAGTTGGCCTGTCTACATACTGAGTCAAGAAACCTTCCTGCACGCTTTGAACAAAAACTGACCCCTCTAACGAGCTAGAGCTATAACAATTCCAGTCAATATTAGTCAAGTTAAAATCCCCCATAACAACTGCCCTATTACTTTCACTCCTAAGCAGGATTGACTCCGCAATCCTTTCCTCAACCTCTCTAGAACTTTTAGGAGGTCTATAAAAGACTCCCAACAGGGTGACCTCTCCTCTCCTATTTCTAATCTCCGCCCATACTACCTCAACAGATAAGTCCTCATCAAACCTCCTCTCTGACACTGTGATACAATCTCTGACCAATAATGCTACCCCTCCCCCTCTTCTACCTCCTTCCCTACTTCGACTAAAACATTTGAACCCCGGGACCTGCAGCATCCATTCCTGCCCCTGCTCTATCCATGTCTCTGAAATAGCCACAACATCGAAGTCCCAGGTACTGATCCACGCTGCAAGTTCACCCACTTTATTGCGAATACTCCTGGCATTGAAGTATACACATTTCAAACCCTGCTCCACCCCACCTCTGCAATGCCGTGCATTGCAGTCCCCATCCATGCATCCCTCACTTTCAGCCCCACTACTCAGGATCCCTCCCCCCCCCCGAATCAGTTTAAACCTCCCTGCAGGAAGGCAGCACAACACCTCCCTGGCAAGTGCAGCAAACATGGGAAATAAATACTGGGCAATTCTGGAATTCCTTCCCTAACGGCATTAATCCCACAACACAGACTGCAGCGGTTCAAGAAGGCGGCTCACTGCCACCTTTTCAAGTGCAACTAGGGATGGGGAATAAATCCTGGCCGGCCAGCGACGCCCATGTCCCACCAATGATTCAAAAAGAAACATTCTGAACATTTTATGAATTGAATTTAAATTTCACTATTTGCGGAGGTTTAATTTGAACCTCCATCCCGGCAGATTTCTCGATTCTGAGTCTATTGGTATTGGACCTACTCCACCATATCATGCAGATTTACATCCGTTGTACCGTCCACATGCAGATTTACATCCACAGTGCTAACCACTGTGCTACCGGGTGGTACGGTAGCACAGTGGTTAGCACTGCTGCTTCACAGCTCCAGGGACCTGGGTTCGATTCCCGGCTCGGGTCACTGTCTGTGTGGAGTTTGCACATTCTCCTCGTGTCTGCGTGGGTTTCCTCCGGGTGCTCCGGTTTCCTCCCACAGTCCAAAGATGTGCGGGTTAGGTTGATTGGCTATGCTAAAAATTGCCCCTTAGTGTCCTGGGATGTGTAGATTAGAATTAGTGGGTAAAATACGTAGGGATATGCGGGTAGGGCCAGGGTGGGATTGTGGTCGGTGCAGACTCGATGGGCCGAATGGCCTCTTTCTGTACTGTAAAGTTTCTATGATTTCTTCAATGATTTCTATGACCATTAATAGAACTACATTCATAATGAAAAATAGATCTGAACAATGTTCCTAACAAATTGTGCGATCGCACAACATGTTTATACTGAGTCACCGAAATAGCACACATCTCATTCCATCAAGTCAGCAAATGTGGAATATATCTCCATATTCACTGACAGTTAAACTTGCAGTGGTTGCATTGGGAACAAACTCAGACAAATAACACGCTGCGCTGAGCACTGCACTTGCTCAATGATAGAGTTACCGGCAGAATTTTGTTCTGTAGCTGCGTTGGAACAGTGATGAGATAATTTGATGGTGTCTTATGACATACATATTATGTGGTCAACTTATATTGGCGGGTATAGGCGAAGAACAACATCACTCTGGATCCAATTTTGTGTTTTAACTTGTTAGAATTGATCAATGTGACAGTGCAGAGGGAATTTTAGCTCTGTATTTACACCATTCATCTCCCTGCACCATTAGTTTTTGAAGGGTTTCCGACAGAGGGATTTTTTGCTATTTACCCGAGATCATGCTATACGTGAACTTGGATTGCTTGAAGGTGCAGTGAAAGACTTGCTCTCTATTTACCCCATTTTGGATGTCTCCTGGAAGAGGGTTTTGTGAGGTAATATATCAAATTTACATGTGTTTGGTCATTTATGGGATTTGGGCGTCGCTGGATTGCCCAGTATTTATTTTCCATGTGTGTTGTTCTTGCCAGGGAGGTGTTGGGCTGCCTTCCTGGATCCCTGCAGACCCTGAGTTGCAGGTACACCAACACTGCTGGTCGGAAGGAACTTCCAGTGTTCAGACTCAACGATATTTTGGAAATGATGATGAATTTCTAAATCAGGACATTGAATAGTTTGGATGGGAACTTCCAGCAGCTGGTGTCCCCATTTATCTGTTGTTGCTGTCCTTCTAGATTGTAGTCGTCGTGTGTTTGGAAGGCGTTGCTAAAACAGCCTTTGTGAGCTCCTGCAGTGCATCTTGTAGATGGTACACATGGCTGCCATATCTCATCAGTGCTGGAGGGATTGAATATTTGTTTCAGTGACAGCAATCAAGCAGGATCCTTTCTCCAGGATTCGCTGTCCCTGAGTGTTGTTGGAGTTGGACTCATTCAGGCAACTGGAGAGAAATCCATCACACTCTAGACTTGTGCCGTGTAGTTGGTAGGCAACATTGGGGAGTCCGGAAGTAAATTGATCGTCACAGGATCCCAGCCTTTGTCGTGCTCTTGTCAGCAAATGGAGGGCTGTTGTAGGCTGCAAACAGACATTGACAGGATGCAGATCTGGGCCAAAATATGGCAGATGCAGTTTAACCCTGTTAAGTGCGAGGTGATTCATTTTGGGAGGACAAATTTGAATGCGGATTACAGGGTCAAAGGCAGGGTTCTGAGGAATGTGGAGGAACAGAGAGATCTTGGGGTTCATATCCACAGATCTCTGAAGGTTGCCACTCAAGTGGATAGAGCCGTGAAGAAGGCCTATAGTGTGTAAGCGTTTATTAACAGGGGGTTGGAGTTTAAGAGCCGTGGAGTTATGCTGTAACTGTCCAGGACTTTGGTGAGACCACATTTGGAATATTGTGTGCAGTTCTGGTCACCTCACTATAAGAAGGATGTGGAAGCGCTGGAAAGAGTGCAGAGGAGATTTACCAGGATGCTGCCTGGTTTGGAGGGTAGGTCTTATGAGGAAAGGTTGAGGGAGCTAGGGCTTTTATCTTTAGAGCAGAGGAGGGTGAGAGGCGACTTAATCGAGGTTTATAAGATGAACAGGGGGATAGATAGAGTGGAAGTTCAGAGACTATTTCCTCGGGTGGATGTAGTTGTTACTAGGGGGCATAACGATAAGGTCCGTGGTGGAAGATATAGGTTGGATGTCCGGGGTAGGTTCTTTACTCAGAGAGTGGTTGGGGTGTGGAATGGACTGCCTGCTGTGATAGTGGAGTCGGACACTTTAGGAACATTTAAGCGGTTATTGGATAGGCAGATGGAGCACACCAGGATGATAGGGAGTGGGATAGCTTGATCTTGGTTTCGGAAAAGGTTCAGCACAACATCGTGGGCCGAAGGGCCTGTACTGTGCTGTACTGTTCTATGTTCTATGTGTTTAAATGGGGAATCCAGTTCATTTCCGAGTCAGTGCTCACCCCAGGGTGCTAATTCCAGGAGATTAAATGATGGCAATGCTGTGGCAAAGGACAGTGGTTAGTTCATTTTTAGTTGCAGATGGTTTTTGTGCGGCAATTCTGTGGCGCGAACGTTACTTGCCGCATGTCAGACCAAACCTCACGGTAAAGGAGGTCTTGCTGCATCTGGATCTGGACTGATTCAGTGTGTGAGGAGTTGTGAATGCTGCTGAACATCCCCTCCTCTGACCTTATGATGGGAGGGTGGCCATTGGAGTTGCAGTTGAAGGTGATTGGGGCCATTGGAGTTGCAGTTGAAGGTGATTGGGGCCATTGGAGCTGCAGTTGAAGGTGATTGGGGCCATTGGAGTTGCAGTTGAAGGTGATTGGGGCCATTGGAGGTGCAGTTGAAGGTGATTGGGGCCATTGGAGCTCCAGTTGAAGGTGATTGGGGCCATTGGAGTTGCAGTTGAAGGTGATTGGGGCCATTGGAGTTGCAGGTGAAGGTGATTGGGGCCATTGGAGGTGCAGTTGAAGGTGATTGGGGCCATTGGAGTTGCAGTTGAAGGTGATTGGGGCCATTGGAGTTGCAGTTGAAGGTGATTGGGGCCATTGGAGGTGCAGTTGAAGGTGATTGGGGCCATTGGAGTTGCAGTTGAAGGTGATTGGGGCCATTGGAGTTGCAGTTGAAGGTGATTGGGGCCATTGGAGGTGCAGTTGAAGGTGATTGGGGCCATTAGAGTTGCAGTTGAAGGTGATTGGGGCCATTGGAGTTGCAGTTGAAGGTGATTGGGGCCATTGGAGTTGCAGTTGAAGGTGATTGGGGCCATTGGAGGTGCAGTTGAAGGTGATTGGGGCCATTGGAGTTGCAGTTGAAGGTGATTGGGGCCATTGGAGTTGCAGTTGAAGGTGATTGGGGCCATTGGAGTTGCAGTTGAAGGTGATTGGGGCCATTGGAGTTGCAGTTGAAGGTGATTGGGGCCATTGGAGTTGCAGTTGAAGGTGATTGGGGCCATTGGAGTTGCAGTTGAAGCTGATTGGGGCCATTGGAGGTGCAGTTGAAGGTGATGGGGGCCATTGGAGTTGCAGTTGAAGGTGATTGGGGCCATTGGAGGTGCAGTTGAAGGTGATTGGGGCCATTGGAGGTGCAGTTGAAGGTGATTGGGGCCATTGGAGTTGCAGTTGAAGGTGATTGGGGCCATTGGAGGTGCAGTTGAAGGTGATTGGGGCCATTGGAGTTGCAGTTGAAGGTGATTGGGGCCATTGGAGTTGCAGTTGAAGGTGATTGGGGCCATTGGAGGTGCAGTTGAAGGTGATTGGGGCCATTGGAGTTGCAGTTGAAGGTGATTGGGTCCATTGGAGGTGCAGTTGAAGGTGATTGGGGCCATTGGAGTTGCAGTTGAAGGTGATTGGGGCCATTGGAGTTGCAGTTGAAGGTGATTGGGGCCATTGGAGGTGCAGTTGAAGGTGATTGGGGCCATTGGAGGTGCAGTTGAAGGTGATTGGGGCCATTGGAGTTGCAGTTGAAGGTGATTGGGGCCATTGGAGCTCCAGTTGAAGGTGATTGGGGCCATTGGAGTTGCAGTTGAAGGTGATTGGGGCCATTGGAGTTGCAGGTGAAGGTGATTGGGGCCATTGGAGGTGCAGTTGAAGGTGATTGGGGCCATTGGAGTTGCAGTTGAAGGTGATTGGGGCCATTGGAGTTGCAGGTGAAGGTGATTGGGGCCATTGGAGGTGCAGTTGAAGGTGATTGGGGCCATTGGAGTTGCAGTTGAAGGTGATTGGGGCCATTGGAGGTGCAGTTGAAGGTGATTGGGGCCATTGGAGTTGCAGTTGAAGGTGATTGGGTCCATTGGAGGTGCAGTTGAAGGTGATTGGGGCCATTGGAGTTGCAGTTGAAGGTGATTGGGGCCATTGGAGTTGCAGTTGAAGGTGATTGGGGCCATTGGAGGTGCAGTTGAAGGTGATTGGGGCCATTGGAGGTGCAGTTGAAGGTGATTGGGGCCATTGGAGTTGCAGTTGAAGGTGATTGGGGCCATTGGAGCTCCAGTTGAAGGTGATTGGGGCCATTGGAGTTGCAGTTGAAGGTGATTGGGGCCATTGGAGTTGCAGGTGAAGGTGATTGGGGCCATTGGAGGTGCAGTTGAAGGTGATTGGGGCCATTGGAGTTGCAGTTGAAGGTGATTGGGGCCATTGGAGTTGCAGTTGAAGGTGTTTGGGGCCATTGGAGGTGCAGTTGAAGGTGATTGGGGCCATTGGAGTTGCAGTTGAAGGTGATTGGGGCCATTGGAGGTGCAGTTGAAGGTGATTGGGGCCATTGGAGTTGCAGTTGAAGGTGATTGGGGCCATTGGAGGTGCAGTTGAAGGTGATTGGGGCCATTGGAGTTGCAGTTGAAGGTGATTGGGGCCATTGGAGGTGCAGTTGAAGGTGATTGGGGCCATTGGAGGTGCAGTTGAAGGTGATTGGGGCCATTGGAGTTGCAGTTGAAGGTGATTGGGGACATTGGAGTTGCAGTTGAAGGTGATTGGGGCCATTGGAGGTGCAGTTGAAGGTGATTGGGGCCATTGGAGGTGCAGTTGAAGGTGATTGGGGCCATTGGAGTTGCAGTTGAAGGTGATTGGGGCCATTGGAGGTGCAGTTGAAGGTGATTGGGGCCATTGGAGTTGCAGTTGAAGGTGATTGGGGCCATTGGAGTTGCAGTTGAAGCTGATTGGGGCCATTGGAGGTGCAGTTGAAGGTGATTGGGGCCATTGGAGGTGCAGTTGAAGGTGATTGGGGCCATTGGAGTTGCAGTTGAAGGTGATTGGGGCCATTGGAGGTGCAGTTGAAGGTGATTGGGGCCATTGGAGTTGCAGTTGAAGGTGATTGGGGCCATTGGAGTTGCAGTTGAAGGTGATTGGGGCCATTGGAGGTGCAGTTGAAGGTGATTGGGGCCATTGGAGTTGCAGTTGAAGGTGATTGGGGCCATTGGAGTTGCAGTTGAAGGTGATTGGGGCCATTGGAGGTGCAGTTGAAGGTGATTGGGGACATTGGAGTTGCAGTTGAAGGTGATTGGGGCAATTGGAGTTGCAGTTGAAGGTGATTGGGGACATTGGAGTTGCAGTTGAAGGTGATTGGGGCCATTGGAGGTGCAGTTGAAGGTGATTGGGGCCATTGGAGTTGCAGTTGAAGGTGATTGGGGCCATTGGAGTTGCAGTTGAAGGTGATTGGGGCCATTGGAGGTGCAGTTGAAGGTGATTGGGGCCATTGGAGGTGCAGTTGAAGGTGATTGGGGCCATTGGAGTTGCAGTTGAAGGTGATTGGGGCCATTGGAGTTGCAGTTGAAGGTGATTGGGGCCATTGGAGGTGCAGTTGAAGGTGATTGGGGACATTGGAGGTGCAGTTGAAGCTGATTGGGGCCATTGGAGGTGCAGTTGAAGGTGATTGGGGCCATTGGAGGTGCAGTTGAAGGTGATTGGGGTGAACACACCAGAGGAACTCCTGTAGTGATGTTGTGGGAAGCCTATCACTGCCCTGAGACTCACTGCTCTGGACATCCCCGGCTCATCTCAGCAATGTGGAAAGTGAGAGATTCCCAGCCCCAAACCCCCGCCAGGAACACAACCAAAATTCAATCAAATCCATATTTATATCCAGAGGCCGGGAGAGGAAAAGGAATAAAAAACATCAACATTGACAACAAATTCACATCTACCCACCGGTGCGCATGTGCGGGAGGGGGATTCTCCCAGAGGGCCGCGCGCGGGCCGCCGCTGCATTGAAGCCGCCTCCCCTGGCAACGCAAGATGGCCGCCTTCCGTCTCCCCTGGCAACGCAAGATGGCCGCGGGCCGACTCCCCTGGCAACGCAAGATGGCCGCGGGCCACCTCTCCTGGCAACGCAAGATGGCCGCGGGCCGTCTCCCCTGGCAACTCAAGATGGCCGCCGGCGGTGAGTGCTGGTGGCGCAGCCGCAAACCGGGAATGGAAGGCGGGCCCCCGGCGCAGAAAGAGGCCATTCAGCCCATCAGAGCGGCAGCAGCTCGGGGAATGGAAACTAGCCGCCCATTGTAACCGCAGCTTCCAGTCAGGCAGCCCCCAGCCCCCTGTTTCCAGCCGGCAGCATTTCAGCTCCAGGTGCGGCTGCTGATGGAGTGAAGCCCCGGGCTTTGTGTCTGAAGCTCCAGTTTAGGCAGCGAATTGCAGACAGGCAGCAGCCTCTGAGTGAAAAGCTTCTTCCTAATGTCCCCTCTAATGCTGCCAGCAATCCCCTTCAATCTGTGGCAGCCCCCCCACTGCCCCCCGGGTAAGTCACCTCTCTCTGCTCGGGGGAAACTGCCCTTTCCTCTCCACCCTGTCTCCCACCCTCACCATTCTGGACACCTCAGTTCACTCACCCCTCAGCCTCCTGTGTTCCCAGCAACACAACCCTGGCCAATCCAATCTTTCCCCATCGCCGCCATTCCCCAGCCCCGGGGCAACACTTTTATAAATCCAAATGGTTCTCCAATCCCATTCAACTGTCCATTTAACATTGCCCCATCGCCAACTGTGAGCAACCAACACAGACACAAACCAGAGGCACAGACGCTGCAAATGTCGCAATCTTTATTTACAAAACAATGGAACATTTATTGACAGGTTCAGGTCAATCTCAGTGATGGGCGGTGATCAGGTCCGCATTAAAACAATGGCTCAGTCCAAGGTTAAACGTCATTGGAACAAAGTGGAAGTTTGTTCTGCAATTGGACATTGCCGGTGACTCCCAATATGATGGAGAGATCCAAACTCACACCAGGCGAGGAGGCGGTAGTGGAAGGTGTGCAGCAGCAGCCCGCACAGGAAACGCCTCCGCGCGGTAGAAAAAGGCATGGAGGACATTTCCGCGAGGCGGCTCAGGCTGTGGGGCACAGAGTGTTTAAACAAGAGTGCATTGTCACAGCAGCACCTTGACCTTCAGTTTCAGTTTATTTATTAGTCTCAGAAGTAGGCTTACATTAACACTGCAATGAAGTTACTGTGAGAATCCCCTAGTCGCCACACTCCGGCGCCTGTTCGGGTTACACTGAGGGAGAATTTAGCACGGCCAATGCACCCTAACCAGCACATCTTTCAGACTGTGGGAGGAAACCGGAGCACCCGGAGGAAACCCACGCAGACACGGGGAGGGGACAGCCCGGGGGAAAGCTCCATTCCAACTGTCCCTGGAGTGTCAGATTAACCTGGGTCACTCACGCACCCCCGGCTAAGACTCACCTCCCTCAGACAGTGAGACCCTCCTGTATCACTCACCTTACTGTAGTCAGATACCCTCAGACTCAGCACTGGGCCCTGGGCGTGTTCTTTAAATGCTGCGATCTATCGTGGAGGAAAGAGTTGGGAGGATTTTGATTTGATTTGATTTATTATTGTTGCGTGTATTGGGATACAGTGAAAAGTATTGTTTCTTGTATGCTGGACAGACAAAACATACCGTTCATAGAGTACATCGGGGAGAAGTCAAAGAGAGGGTGCAGAATGTAGTGTTGCAACATAGGTAGGGTGTAGAGAGAGATAAATCTAATATGTAGCAGGTCCATTCAAAAGTCTGAGGGCAGCAGGGAAGTTCTTGAGTCGGTTGGTACGTGATCTCAGACTTTGTATCTTTTTCCTGACGGAAGAAGGTGGAAGAGAGAATGTGTGCATGAGGTCCTTAATTATGCTGGCTGCTTTTCTAAGGCCGCGGGAAGTGGAGACAGAGTCAATGAATGGGAGGCTCGTCTGCGTGATGGACGGGGCTACATTCACGACCTTTTGTAATTTCTTGCAGTCTTGGACAGAGCAGAAACCAGACCAAGCCGTGACACAGAAAGGATGCTTTCTATGGTGCATCTGTAGAAGTTGGTGAGAGTCGTAGCTGACATGCCAAATTTCCTCAGCCTCCTGAGAAAGTAGACGTGTTGGTGGGCTTTCTCAATTACAGTGTCGGCATGGGGGGACCAGGACAGGTTGTTGGTGATCTGGACACCTAGAAACTTGAAGTTGGGACCCAAATGACAAGATGTCATAAGTGTCATCGATGTTTACAGCATGGAAACAGGCCCTTTGGCCCAACTTGTCATGCTGCCCTTTTTCTTTTAACCCCTAAGCTAGTCCCAATTCCCCACATTTGGCCCATATCCCTCTACATCGATCTTACCCATGTAACTGTCTAAACGTTTTTTAAAAGATAAAATTGTGTCCGTCTCTACTACTACCTCTGGTAGCTTGTTCCAGACGCTCATCACTCTCTGTGTGAAAAGATTGCCCCTCTGGACACTTTTGTATCTCTCCCCTCTCACCTTAAACCCATGCCCTCTAGTTTTAGACTCCCCTTTGGGAAAAGATATTGACTATCTATTGTGTGTCAACCATAGAATAGCCACAGAATGAAGGAGGCCATTCAGCCCATTCAGCTGGTGTCGACTCTCTGCTAGAGCAATCGAGCCAGTCCCACTGCTCCACCTTGTCCCTGCAGCCCTGAAAATCTTTTCCCATCAGCTTCCCATCCCATTTCCTCCGGAAAGACAGCGAGGAGCAGAGAGGAAAGAGGGACTTGGGGATTGGAAGGTTTCATCTGACGTTCTTGTTGGCAGATGCTCTGTGGCGGATAAAGCTGGCAGCTTCCTCCAGAAAGAAGCACAGAGTGAATGGAAGGGGCAGAATGTGAGTGAGATGAGACACGAGAGAGAGAGAGAGAGAGGGGTGAAAGCTTTCTGTTTGTCAGCAAAAAGCACAATGGTGGCCCTGTGTCCTTCAGGGAGAGGCCCAGGCCTCGGTCAAAGCCTGCCCTGTCCTCACACTCACTGGGAGACGGCCATTTCTAACACGTTGTCCATGTTTCTGAGCTGACACTGAGACAAACACAACAACAGCAGCCACTGTCTGGACAAGTCCTCATGGAGAATGAAATGTCCAAAGCCACTTCAAAGGAAGATTGCGCGGCAGGATTTGTCCCCGAGCTGCGGAGGGAGAGATTTGGATGGATGACCAGAAGCTGGGTCAGTGAGGTTGTGTTTTAGCAATGGAGGTCCAGAGAACAGAAAAGGCCCTTCGGCCCATTGCATCTGTGCCGGTCAAAGACAAATCACCCAACTTGGCTCACGGCCTGGTAAGCCTTGGCATTGCAAATGCATAGCTAAGCACTTCTTAAACGTTCTGAGGGTCTCTGCCTCCACCACCCTTTCAGGCAGAGAGTTCCAGACTCACACCACCCTCTGGGTGAAAAAGGTTTTCCTCACATCCCCTGTAAACCTCCTGCCCCTTACCCTAAATCTATACCCCCTGGTCATTGATCCCACCACCAAGGGGAAAGCTTTCTTCCCGTCTACTCTATCGATGTCCCTCATGATCTTATCCACCTCCATCATGTTCCCCCTCAGCCTCCTCTGCTCCACGGAAAACAACCACAGGGTGGATTCTTATCACCGTTCAGGCCGGCAGGATTTTCCCATCCCACTGCAGTGAAAGGAGATTTGGCTGGTCACCAGATTCTCCGACCTCGCTGAGCGGGAGTGTGGCGTCAACAGGTGGTAAGATCACACCCTCAGTCTATAAAATCTCTCTTCAGTTCGAGTGGCGGCACGGTGGCACAGTGGTTAGCACTGCCGCCTCACAGCGCCAGGGACCCGGGTTCAATTCCGGCCTCGGGTTACTGTCTGTGTGGAGTTGGCACATTCTCCCCGTGTCTGCGTGGGTTTCCTCCGGGTGCATTGTCCATGCAAAATTGCCCTGAGGGTCCCACGATGTATAAGTTAGGGGGATTAGCGGGAACATACGTGGGGTTACGGGGTAAGCCTGGGTAAGAGTCCGTGCAGATTTGATGGGTCGAATGGCCTCATTCTGGACTGTCGGGATTCTATGATTCTATGAACTAAAACTCTCCAGGCCAGGCAACATCCTGGTGAATCTCCTCTGCACCTTTTCCAGTGCTATCACATCCCTCCTATCCTGTGCATTCCACAACTGCACAATATTTCGATGAGGGGCGGCACAGTGGTTAGCGCTGCTGCCTCACAGCGCCAGGGACCCGGGTTTGATTCCTGGCTTGGGTCACTGTCAGTGTGGAGTTTGTACATTCTCCCCGTGTCTGCGTGGGTTTCAACCGGGTGCTGCGGTTTCCTCCCACAGTTCGAAAGACGCGCTGGTTAGGTGTATCAGCCATGCTAAATTCTCCCTAAGTTGCCCAAACAGGCGCCAGAGCATGGCGACTACGGATTTTCCACAGTAACTTCATTGCAGTGTTAATGTAACCCTACTTGTGACACTAATAAACAAACTTTTAAACCTGATACTCGATTCCCCCATGTTGGCCTTGTTCTGTGATAATTAATGCGGATGTTTAGATTATTCAATAGTTCTTTAAGGACAGCAGACACAGGGGAAAAAACATGTGGCTCTTTACACAACAGATATATTTCAAGGGGATATTGCAGCCAGCTGTATCTGAGTGGCAGTAATCTTCCCTCAGAATCAGACAGATTGTGGCTTCAGCTCAGAGCCTCAAATACTAGGCCCTGAGCATCGATCAGAGACTCCGAACACAGCATGATGGGAGAGGGGACAAAGGAAAGTGGTGTTGAATTTGTGAGCCTTGTTTTGTGGAAAGCTTTAGTGTTTGGTCAGAATGTTAATTTTTGAGTGGACCTACCATACATTAAGCTGATCTTTCTCTATACCCTATCGGTAACTGCAACACTGTATTCTGCACGCTCTCCTATCCTTCTCCCGAATGAACTCTATGAACAGTATGTTTTGTCTGTGTAGCGTGCAAGAAACAATACTTTTCACCGTGTCCCAATACATGGGATAGGGCGACATGGTGGACAGTGTTTAGCACTGCTGCCTCACAGCACCAGGATTCAATTCTCGGTTGGGAGTTGAGTTTGCACATTCTCCCTGTGTCTGCATGGGTTTCCTGCGGGTGCCCCGGTTTCCTTCCACAGTCCAAAGATGTGCAGATTAGGTGGAATCTGAGACGCTACAGAAGCAGGGTAAAGATTTGAAAATGAAGTGTTTCTCACCCACTTTTAAAAGACAATCCACATTCGCACCAGTCACATTTCACACACTCTGCTCAGTCCTGTGTTGGGGGGTGTTTAGTGCGGGATCAGTGTTTGCTTTTCTCAAACCGCAGTGATATTCCCAACTTATCAAGGGCAAGAGGTTTCAGTGTTTAAACATGTAAACATTACAAAACGAAACCAGACAGAAAGTGATGAGGCCTCACACCTTCAATGTAGTCATCTTCACTCAGAGTCAGAGAGATTGTGGGTTCAGGTCAGAGCCTGAAATACTAGGCCCTTAGCATCGAGACACACAGCGACAGAGAAACACAGAGACAGAGACAGAGAGACACACACAGATACATAGAGAGATATACACACAGAGGCAGAGAGAGAGACACAGATCCAGAGAAGTACAGAGACAGAGAGACACACAGATACACAGAGAGATAGAGACAGAGAGACACACACATAAACACACTAACAGAGAAATACAGAAAGAGAGTTTGGCAAAATCAGATTTAATTTTCCATTCAATATTTATTTAAAAATTCAGAGAATATTTTACAGGAAAATTGATTTTAAAGTTAACAAAAGTGAATCTGACCTTTGAGCTTCACAATGAGATCTGAACCCCTACGCTCTGAGCTGCCCAATATCTGAACAGCTGTACCAGACACCAGAAAGAGAAAACCAGAGCTCAACATCACGGGAAATGAACAATTGTGAATAAGGAACGAGAAAAGTTATTAATTTATACCTGAGATTTAAACTACAGGAAAACTATTAACTACAATTACATTACAACAAAAGTTACCTTCAACATTTCACACTGAAAACTGAACTACCGCCCACAATTGTCTCAGTGACAGATTCAGAATGATAAACTGAGAGAATTTCACTGTTGGAGTCACCGACAGCAGATATTGTATTTGTGTCAATCAGGAATCTTAATAATCAGCTGAGGGAAATCTACAACGTCCAAAATTCAACCCATCACTTGATCTGTAAAAGAAAGATACAATAATGAAGCAGATGTTTATGGTGTGGGACATTAATGTTAGAGTTTTTAATCAATGAATCATTTAGAGATTTTTCAAATCCCTTCTGTTTGACAATCCACTCTGACACCAGTCACATTTCACACTCTCTGCTCAATCCTGTGTTGGGGGGGGGGCGGTGTTTAGTGTGGGATCAGTGTTTGCTTTTCTCAAACCGCAGTGATATTCCCAACAAGGGCAAGAGGTTTCAGTGTTTAAAAATGTAAAGATTTCAGAACAAAACCAGACAGAGAGTGATGAGGCCTCACACCTTCAATGTCGTGATTCCCACAATCTTTCCTTTTGTATATTGTTTCCTTCGTCTGTCTGAAGTATTGGAGACGTCGACATCACTGAAACAATACAATCTCTCGGGACAATCACTGTAAACAGCTTCTGGAAACAAATTAACACTTTAATCACCCAAAAAGCTGAATGTCCATTCAAACATCTCCCTCCCCATATCCTTGTGAATGCAAAGATAACTCCCATTTCCCCAAAGCAGGAAGATGTGAAATGGAAACATCTTCAGCTTTTTACACACTGCACTTTTCCACGGACCAAAATGTTTCAAAACATTTGCTGAAGTTTTGTTTTAAACTCTTTATCAATGTCCTTCCAGGTTTAGTGTGAAGGTTTGTGTTCCACACTGAGCCCCTCTCAGTCTCCACACGGAGCTTGTGTGTGTGCTGATGCTCCTGTCATTTTGGATGGATACTGTATGAAGCTGCATTCTCTCCCAGTGAGTTTCTGATCTACTTCACTCTCTCTGCGGCTGGAGCAATGTCCAGCAGGCAGCAGAGGATGGCAGTGTATCACTGTCAGCACAATAGACAAACAGCCTTTAGCAAGAGAGGCTTTGACCCTTTTTCAAACCAAATCCCCAATTTGATGTTTCCAGCTGCGCTGTTTACAATGCTGCTGAATATTGTGTGTCTTTGGTAAACTGGGATGTGTAGCATTCAGTCACATTAAGTGGTCAATAAATACGTCAACACTGTGTGTATCTTTCTGTGTGTGTGTGTCAGCGTGCATGTGTGTCAATGTATTTAAATCTCAAAGGAAAATAGGAGCAGGTGTAGGCCATTTGGCCCATCGATCCTGCGCCAGCATTCAAACAGATCATGGGGCACGTACGCACACAAAATACGCACACACCAACACTCACAAAACACACACACACACAAACCACGCACACACAAACACACATAAAACATGCACAAAAAGCACACACACAAACACAATAAACACACACACACAGAAACACACACACACACATCAAAAACACAGCACTGCTGCCTCACAGTGCCAGGGACTCGGGTTCGGTTCCCGCCTTGGGTCACTGTCTGTGCGGAGTTTGCACGTTCTCCCCGTGTCTGCGCGGGTTTCCTCCGGGTGCTCCGGTTTCCTCCCACAGTCTGAAAGACGTTCTGGTTAGGGTGCATTGGCCGTGCTTAATTGTCTCTCCGCGTCAGAGAGACTAGCTCGGGTAAATGCATGGGGTGATGGGGATAGGGCCTGAGTGGGATTGTGGTCGGTGCAGACTCAATGGGCCAAATGGCCTCCTTCTGCACTGGAGGAGTCTAGGATTCTATGAAAACACACAGAAACAGATATTCTCACCCAGTAACACTCACACGCACACAGTAATAAACACACACGGAAACATGTCCACACACACACACACGCATGCACACACACACACACACACACACAAACAGACACACACACAAACAGACACACACACACACACAAACAAACACACACACACATATTCCTATTTTATTTCACACAATCGATTTGCGTCTTGAACATGCTGAATGATTGGGCTTCCACATCCCCCTGGAATAGAAAATTCCAAAGATTCACCACCCTCTGAGTGAAGAAATTCCTCCTCATCTCAGACTTCAAAGGTCTGCCCCTGATTCTGAGATTGTGTCCCCTGGTTCTAGTCTCACCAGCCAGGGGAAACATCCAATCTACATCCACCCTGTCACACCCTGTAAGAATTTTAAGTCTGTTTCAATGGGGTCGCCTCTCATTCTTCAAGGATTCAAGGCCGACTTCCGGACTTGATGGCCATGGAAGGTGTGCTCATAACGGGGCCAAACAGCTGGATTATCAAACAGTAAATCCTGCCGGGATCATGTATCAGTAAACTCTGCCTGAAACCACTCTCAGTTATTACAATCTGGGCCTTGTATCAGTAATCTCTGCCCGAAACCTCTCTCAGTTATTACAATCTGGGACTTGTATCAGTAATCTCTGCCCGAAACCTCTCTCAGTTATTACAATCTGGGCCTGGTATCAGAAATCTCTGCCCGAAACCTCTCTCAGTTATTACAATCTGGGCCTGGTATCAGTAAACTCTGCCCTAAACCTCTCTCAGTTATTACAATCTGGGACTTGTATCAGTAATCTCTGCCCGAAACCTCTCTCAGTTATTACAATCTGGGCCTGGTATCAGTAATCGCTGCCCTAAACCTCTCTGTTATTACAATCTGGGCTTTGTATCAGTAAACTCTGCCCGAAACCTCTCTCAGTTATTACAATCTGGGCCTGGTATCAGTAATCTCTGCCCTAAACCTCTCTCAGTTATTACAATCTGGGCCTGGTATCAGTAAACTCTGCCCTAAACCTCTCTCAGTTATTACAATCTGGGCCTGGTATCAGTAAACTCTGCCCTAAACCTCTCTCAGTTATTACAATCTGGGCCTGGTATCAGTAAACTCTGCCCTAAACCTCTCTCAGTTATTACAATCTGGGCCTGGTATCAGTAAACTCTGCCCGAAACCTCTCTCAGTTATTACAATCTGGGCCTGCTATCAGTAATCTCTGCCCGAAACCTCTCAGTTATTACAATCTGGGCCTGGTATCAGTAATCTCTGCCCTAAACCTCTCAGTTATTACAATCTGGGCCTGCTATCAGTAATCTCTGCCCTAAATCTCCCTCAGTTATTACAATCTGGGTCTTGTATCAGTAAATTCTGCCCTTCAGCTGATTGGAGAATATCATTGTGAATATTACTGAGTTTGGGATGTAATAATTTCCTGCTGTTGCCAATATGGCTATTTTTAACATAGTTTCTGGGATCCTCCAGTCTCCCCTCAGCAGCTTTCTGGGCAGTGAGAGGTGACACACCGTTCACTAGCAGAGGGAGTTTTTGGTCCTGTCGCTGTCAATGGGATTTCCCATTGAAGTCACCTCACGCTAGCAGGAAACCAGAGGCAGGGGTATGAGAGCAGAGAATTCCCCACGAGTGAACAGCCGGAGAATCCCGGACATTAGCTCCTTTCCCAGTTATCACTGCACTCAACCCAGTCGCTGTTTATACGCTCAGTTGTCTCAGTGAATACTACATTACACCATGCTGCTGTGGACACTACAATCAACCCTTTCTGAGTTCTCACTGTATTAATACCATGTATGGATTGATATTTCATTGGACCATGTGCTGGGTTAGATGAATATTTATTGATTCTTGTGATGTGGGTGTCACTGGCTAGGTCAGCATTTATTGCCCATTCCTAGTTGCCCTGGAGAAGGTGGTGGTGAGCTGCCGTCTTGAACCCGCTGCTGTCTATGTGGTGTAGGTACACCCACAGTGCTGTTAGGGAGGGAACCTGCTTAAATTATCACTGCATTTAACCATGTCACTCTTTATAAAAAATAAACTAGACCATGTCTGGGTAATGAATGTGGAGCATGTCTCCATTTCTCTTTACCTCAGCACTGTATCTGTGTATATAACACTTTATACAGTTTCAATGTTATTTATTAGTGTCACAAGTAGGCTTACATTAACACTGCAATGAAGTTGCTGTGAAAATCCCCTAGTTGCCACACTCCAGCGCTGTTCGGCTTCACTGAGGGAGAATTTAGCACGGCCAATCCACCGAACAGCATGTCTTTCAGACTGTGGGAGGAAACCGGAGCACTCGGAGGAAACCCAGACACGGGGAGAACATGCAGACTCCACACAGACAGTGACGCAAGTCGGGAATCGAACCCGGGTCCCTGGCGCTGAGAGGCTGCAGTGCTAACCACTGTGCCACCCCTATAAACTAGATACAGTTTCTCTTCTTAATGCATGGGGCCATCCCTCTGTATATACTACAATTGGTCTTTACTTAGTTATTGCTTCACTCAACTATGTCACTGTTTCCAATGCACTCAGTGAAGTCACAGTTATTAACGCACGCAGCCATGCCTCTATCTACACCACACCCGACAATCTCTAAGCTGTTGCTGCACTTCCCCAGGAATAGATTTGATCTGTTTCTCTTACATTCAGCATCATCGGAGATACTGCTGTGTTCGGCCTTCTTTCATTCATTACTCAACTCACCTGTGTCTCCGTTTTATTTTACACAAGTTCCTGTCTTTCTTATTCCTACATTCTACCCTGTTTCAGTTGTTACTGCACTGAAAAATCTCTCTGTTAGGTAGACAGAGAAAGAGAGTCAGCTGGATGGATAGACGAATATTCCTTTAAAGTTATATATTTGTGTGAGTCAGCTGGTGCCACCACTCTTGTTTGGAACAGTTTTTGTTTGGTCTTGTTACCAGCTATTGGGTGTTGTGTGAAATGTCCAATTGCTCCAGTATTGTGTGTGTAATATTGGTGTTGAAAGATTGGGTGAATTTCGCTCGAGTCTCTTGGAGATGAGCAGAAATTGAGGAAGGGAAATAAAGTTGAACATCGGTAAAGGGAAAGTGACCACAGTCCCAGATGACGATCTGCTGCTCTCCCCTTTGAGGGGGAGAACTCACTGGCGGTGATTTACCACACCTCAGGCCAGGGGAAAGGTTGAAAGGGTTGGGCTTTCATGACGTGTTGGAGACTTTGTGCATCTCAAACCAGCTGTCCAGCCAACTGAGTGAACCAACTTCCATATTGCCACATTTCAATGCATGTTGCACAACCTGGTCACAAACGATTGCATTGGAGACTACTCACTGATATTGGGATTGATCTGTGACAATTCTCACAGTCGCGTGTGTGTGTGTGTGTATGTTTCTGTCTGTGTGCATGTTAGTGGATATGTTTTTACAGACTCCCAGAGAGAGAGCGAGAGATGCAGAGACCAACAGATGACAGGGTCAAGGAGAGTGAGAGAAAGAGAGAGCCAGATTGAGAGAGGCACTGAGAGACAATGTCTGTCCAAATCCTCTTGAAGCCACTTTGCATTTTCCTCACAACTCACATTCCCACCGAGCTTTGTGTCATCCGCAAACTTGGAAATATTACATTAGGTCCCCACATCCAAATCATTGATAAACATTGTGAACATCTGGGAACAAAGTCCAGATCCTTGTGGCACAGCCGGCCGACACAAGACGGAGAAATCATCTGGCCGGGAACACAACAGCGACATTTTTCAGGAAGCTCGGAGCCAGCTGTGTCTCAGTGGATCATAATCTGACCTCAGAATCATTCCATTGTGGCTTCAGTTACAGCATCAAATTCTCGGCCAGGCTGGAAAACAAATCATTCCTCAAATCCCCAAATAAAACGTTCTGGGATCTGAACTTCAAAATGCTGTAACTGATCATGGAGGAAAGAGTGGGGTCTAATAGACACTGAGAAGATAACTTGCATCTGAATCATAGAACGGTGACAGCACAGGAGGCCATTCAGCCCCATCAAGCCAGTGCGACACTCTGCAAGAGCAATGTCACTATTCCCACTCCTCCACCCTTTCCCCGTCACCCTGTAAATATTTCCCCTTCAGCTTCCCATTCAACTTCCCCTGGAAGTCCTTGATGGAATCCGCTTCCACCTCACCCTCAGACAGTACATTCCAGATACTGGACACTCACTACGTTAGAAACATTTCCTCATGTTGCCGCTGTCGCCATTTACCTGAATTCAGCATCCTCTGGTTTTCAACCTTTCCCCCAATGTGCCGATTATCTCAAGGCCGATCCTCTCAGTCCCGGGACGTCCCTGCAGGAGTTCCTCAGGGTGAGTGTCCGAGGCCCCAACCATCTTCAGCTGCTCCAACACTGACCTTCCCTCCATCACAAGGTCTGAAGTGGGGATGTTCGGTGATGATTGCACAATGTTCAGCACCATACGCAACTCCTCAGATACTGAAACAGAAAATAAGGACATACCAAACATGTCAGGCAGCATCTGTGGAGAGAGAAACAGATTCTGGGAGCAGGGGGACTGAGAGACACGCATATTGAGAAAAATATGCACACACACTAACACTCACACTCAGACAGCCTAAAACTAAACAGATATAGAATGGAGGAGGAATCCCTTCTCCCTCTGTAAATAGAGATTAACTCGATTTCTCTTCCAAAAAGACAGCACATCTGGATGGGCAGAAGAGTCTCCAATTCTACCCATGGTCCTTTTCTGATCTCCATTCTTCACATCTGCACACGTTGGCTTCAGCTCCAGTTTGTGAATGAAAGCAAACCCCTGTTCATTACAAATCCACTCAGCCTTTTCCCTCTGCTCTCTCCACACACAATCTACAAGACACAAACAGGAAAGATGGATTCCAGGAGAGAAAGGTCACACCTGATCCTCCTCTCAATGGATTCTCTGTCGCCAGAGAGAACATTCCAGCTCCTACAGAAAGTCACAACTGATTCATGTCAGGGACAGAATTGGAATGAATTAGACACAAGAGAGATGAAAGGTTTCTGCTCATCATAAAAAAGCTAAAGAGTCACTCAATGTCATTAAGGGAGAGACCTCGCTGGTCTGTCTTTGACCCAAGTCACACACTGACTCTGAATGTCCTCACAGCAACTTGGGGATGGACATTTCTATAGTACTATTCATGGCTTTAGGGTTTCCAAAAGTGTTTCACCGACAATGGAGCGGTTTTGAAATGTTGTCAGTGTTATTTAGGAGATAAGCAAACTTTTGACGCCACACGCATTGAGTTTAAAAATTGGCAAGCCATGTTGCAGCTTTATAGAA
The DNA here is from genome assembly GCF_964213995.1 of Mustelus asterias. NCBI lineage: Eukaryota > Metazoa > Chordata > Chondrichthyes > Carcharhiniformes > Triakidae > Mustelus > Mustelus asterias. Next base: position 95,740 of record NW_027590749.1, read on the forward strand.
CCATTGTTAGGCCGCACTTGGAATATAGTGTTCAATTCTGGTCGCCACACTACTAGAAGGATGTGGAGGCTTTGGAGAGGGTACAGAAAAGATTTACCAGGATGTTGCCGGGTATGGAGGGCATTAGCTATGAGGAGAGTTTGGAGAAACTTGGTTTGTTCTCACTGGAATGACGGAGGCAAGGGGGGTGACCTGATAGAAGTCGACAAGATTATGAGAGGCATGGACAGAGTGGATAGTCAGGAGCTTTTTCCCAGGGTGGAAGAGTCAATTACTAGGGGGCACAGGTTTAAGGTGCGAGGGACAAGGTTTAAAGGAGATGTACGAGGCAAGTTTTTTACACAGAGGGTGGTGGGTGCCTGGAACTCGCTGCTGGGAGAGGTAGTGGAAGCAGATACAATAATGAGTTTTAAGGGGCGTCTGGAGAAATACAAGAATAGGATGGGAATAGAGGGATATGGTCCCTGGAAGGGGAGGGGGTTTTAGTTCACACATGGTTGGTGCAGGCTTGGAGGGCCGAAGGGCCTGTTCTTGTGCTGTAATTTTCTTTATTCTAATTTCAGAGAGAGACATATACAGATACAGAGCCAGAGAAAGACAGAAACAGGATGGGATTGTGCTGTACATGTTTCCGAGCTGACATTGAGACACACACGAGATGTACACCAATGATTTGGATGAGGGAACCAAAAATAATATTTCCAAGTTTGCTGATGCCATGAAACCTGTTGGGAATGTGAGGAGTGAGAAGAATGTTAAAATGTTTCACAGTGACTTCAGAAAATTGAGTGAATGGGTAAATGCGTGGCAGATGCTGTATAACGTGGACAAACGTGAATTTAACTACTTCGGACAGAGAAGCAGAATGGCAGAGGGTTATTTAAATGGTGATAGATTGGGAAATGTTGAGATACAAAGGGACATGGGTGTCCTAGTACACCAGAGACTGAAAGCAAGCATGCAGCTACAGCAAACAGTTAGGAAGGCAAATGATATGTTGGCCTTCATTGCAAGAGAACTTGAGGAAAGGAGCAAGGATGTCTTACTGCAGCTGTACAGGCCCTCGGTGAGACCACACCTGGAATATTGTGGACAGTTTTTGTCTCTGTAACTATGAAATGCTGCACTTACCATAGAGGGAGAGCAGCGGAGGCACACCAGACTGATTCCTGGGATGGCAGGATTGTCGTATGAGGAGAGATTGAGTCGACTGGGCCTGTATTCACTGGAGTTCCGAAGAATGAGAGGGGATCGAATTGAAATGTATAAATTCTGACTGGGCTGGAGTGACTGAATACAGGGATGTTGTTTCCTCCAGCTGAGGGGCTGAGGGGGTGGGGAGAGGGGGGGGGGGGGGGTCGGAGAGGCTGGAACAAGGGCTCACAGACGGTGAAACTTTGCAATATGTTTAATCTGTAGAAACCGATCCATCTCAGTCTGTGAACGATGACTGAGCCTCCACAGCCCTCTGGGATAGGGAATTCCAAAGATTCACCATCCTGGAAGCACATGGAATTCAGGAAAACTTGGCGAGTGGATCGGAAACTGGTTTAGTAATTGGACACAAAGGGTGGTGTTGGAAGGCTGTTTGAGTGGCTGGAGGCCGGTGTCCAGTGGTGCACCACAAGGCTCCGTGCTGGGGGGCTTATTATTGTTACACATAAATGAGACAGATGATAATGTGGGGGCAATGATAAGCAAGGTTCCAGATGACACCAGGATTGGTAGGATGGTTAATAGTGAAGAAGGTTGTAGGTTACAGGAAGATATCGCTGGGTTGGTCAGATAGGCAGAGCAGTGGCAGATGGTTTTTGACCCTGATAGGTGCGAGGTGATGCACTTTGGAAGCAGTAACAAGGCAAGGGAGTATTTAATGAGTTGCAGGACACTGGGAAGCTCAGAGGAACATATGGATCTTGGGCAATTATTCACAGATCCCTGAAGGCAGCAGAGCAGGTGAATCAAGTGGTAAAGAAGGCAGATGAGACACTTGCTTTTATCAGTCATGGCGCAGAGTAGAAGAGCAAAGAGTTAATGTTGGAGTTGTACAGAGTGTTGGTTAGGCCACTGCTGGAGTACCGTGTGCAGATCTGGTCACCACACCAGAGGAAGGATATGATAGCACTGGAGGGGGTACAGAGGAGGCTCAGCAGCAAGTTGCCTGGGATGGAGTATTTGAGCTATGAGGAGAGACTGGATAGGTTTGGATTGTTTTCTTTAGAGCAGAGAAGGCTGATTGAGGTGTGTAAGATTATGGGGGGTATGGACAGGGTGAATATGAAACAGCTGTTCCCCTTGGTTGAGGGGTCAATCATGAGGGGACATAGTTTGAGGGCAAAGGGCAGGAGATTCAGAGGAGAGTTGAGAAAAACATTCACTCAGAGGGTGATGGGAATCAGGAATGTACTGCCTGGGAAGGCAGCGGAGGTCGGAAACCTTACAACCTTTCAAAACCATTTGGATGAGCACTTGAAACATTACACATTCACTCAGATCAGCCATGATCTTATTGAATGGCGGGGCAGGCTCGAGGGGCTAGATGGCCTACTCCTGCTCCTATTTCTTATGTTCTTATGAAACATCACAACATTCAAAGATATGGTACAAGAGATGGAAAATTGGATTAGCACAACTTTAGTGGTAGTTACTGTTGGTGCAGACTCAATGGGTCGAAGGGCCTTTTCTTCACTGTACCACTCTATGACTCTGAGGGAAGAAATTCCTCCTCACAGAAAGCAGAGAGTCGGAATAAATGGGTGCTTTTCTGGTTGGCGGATGGTAACTAGTGGCGTGCCGCAGGGATCGGTACTGGGGCCTCAACTTTTTACCATTTATATAGACGATCTGGAGGAGGGGGCTGAGTGTCGGGTAACAAAGTTTGCAGACGACACAAAGATAAGTGGAAAAGTGAATCGTGTGGAGGGCGTAGAAGGTCTGCAGAGAGATTTGGACAGGCTGAGTGAGTGGGCGAGGATCTGGCAGATGGAGTATAACGTTGACAAATGCGAGGTTATTCACTTTGGAGGAAATAATAGCAAATTGGATTATTATCTAAATGGAAAAAAATTACAACCTGCTGCTGTGCAGAGGGACCTGGGGGTCCTTGTGCATGAGACGCAAAAACCCAGTCTGCAGGTGCAACAGGTGATCAAGAAGGCAAACGGGATGTTGGCCTATATCGCAAGGGGGATAGAATATAAAAGCAGAGATGTCTTGCTGCATCTGTACAGGGCATTGGTGAGGCCGCAGCTGGAATACTGTGTGCAGTTTTGGTCCCCTTATTTGCGGAAGGATATATTGGCCTTGGAGGGAGTGCAGAGAAGGTTCACCAGGTTGATACCAGAGATGAGGGGTGTTGATTATCAGGAGAGACTGAGCAGATTGGGTTTGTACTCCTTGGAATTTAGAAGGCTGAGGGGGGATCTAATAGAGACCTATAAGATAATGAAGGGGCTGGATAGGGTCGAGGTGGAGAGATTCTTTCCACTTAGAAAGGAAACCAGAACTAGAGGGCACAGCCTCAAAATAAAGGTGGGTCAGTTTAGGACAGAGTTGAGGAGGAACTTCTTCTCTCAGAGGGTGGTGAATCTTTGGAATTCTCTGCCCACTGAAGTGGTGGAGGCTACCTCGTTGAATATGTTTAAATCACGGAGAGATGGATTCCTGATCGGTAAGGGAATTAGGGGTTATGGGGATCAGGAGGGTAAGTGGAACTGATCCACATCAGATCAGCCATGATCTTATTGAATGGCGGGGCAGGCTCGAGGGGCTAGATGTACTACTCCTGCTCCTATTTCTTATGTTCTTATCTCAGTCCTAAATGTCCTGCCCCCTTACTCTGCGACTATGCCATGGTTCTAGACACCACCCCTCCCCCCCCCACACCACCCCCTCCCCCCCCCCCCCCCCCACCGCCCCCAGCCGGGGGAAACATCCTTCCTGTATCTACTCAGCTCATGTTTGGGGGTTGGGGAGAGTTATAGAACAAAGAGATCTCGGGGTACATGTTCATACCTTCTTGACAGTGGAGTCACAGGTGGACAGAGTGGTGAAGAAGGCATTCAGCATGCTTGGTTTCATTGGTCAGAACATTGAATACAGGAGTTGGGACGTCTTGTTGAAGTTGTACAAGACATTGTTAAGGCCACGCTTGGAATACTGTGTACAGTTCTGGTCACCCTATTTTAGAATGGATATTATTAAACTAGAAAGAGTGCAAAAAAGATTTACTTGGATGCTACCGGGACATGATGGTTTGGGTTTTAAGGAGAGGTTGCACAGACTGGGACTTTTTTCCCTGTAGCGTAGAAGACTGAGGGGAGATTTTATAGAGGTCTCTAAAATAATGAGGGGCATAGATCAGCGAGATAGTCAATATCTTCTCCCAAAGGTAGGGGAGTCTAAAACTAGAGGGCATAGGTTTAAGGTGAGAGGGGAGAGATACAAAAGGATCCAGAGGGCAATTCTTTTCACACAGAGGGTGGTTAGTGTCTGGAATGAGCTGCCAGGGGCAGTAGCAGGGGCGGGTACAATTTTATGTTTTAAAAAGCATTTAGACAGTTACATGGGTAAGATTGGTATAGAGGGATATAGGCGAAACAGAGGCAATTGTGATTAGCTTAATGGTAAAAACTGGGCGGCATGGACAAGTTGGGCCAAAGCGCGTTTCCATGCTGTAAACCTCTATGACTCGACCCTGCTGAGCCCTGTAAGAATTGTCCAAGTTTGAATGAGGTCACCTTTCATGCTTCTCAAGTGCATAAAGTAAAAGTCCATTTTCTTTCCTCAGAGGACAATCCCTCCATCCCAGGAATTAATGCAGTGAAATGTCATTGAAGTCCCTCTCGGACAAGAATGTCTTTCCTTAGGTAAGAGGATAAAACTGTACACAACACTCGTGTGTGGTTTCACCACTCATTCAGCCTCTCCCACATCCCCTTGAAGAGTCTACATCCTCCTCACAACTCACACTTCCACCTGCTTTCATGTCATCTGCAAACTCGGAAATATTACATTTGATCCCAAACGTCCAAATCAATGATATGGATTGTGAATAGCTGGGCTCCCGCGGACTGATCCTTGTGATAAGCCGCTGGTCACAGCCTGGCACCCTGAAAATGACCCATTTGTACCTAAGCTCTGTTTTCTGTCCGTTAACCATTTCTCAATTCATGCCAGTATTATCAGGGTAAATACGTTGCATCACGGGGATAGGGCCTGGGTGGGAATGTTGTCAGCGCAGGCTCGATGGGCTGTATGGCCTCCTTCTGCACTGTAGGGATTCTATGATTCTAATATGTACATACGTCAGTGAAGGTGGCAGGGCACTATGACAGAGCAGTAAATGAAGTATATGGTATCCCAGCTTTTATTAATGGAGGAATTGAGGACAAGAGTAAGGAGTTCATATTGAACTTGTATAAGACACTCGTTAAGCCTCATCTGGAGACTGTGCCCAGTTCTGGGCACCGTACTTGAGGAGGGATGTGAAGACATTGGAGAGAGTGCAGAGGAGATTCACAAGAATGATTCCAGGTAATAAGATCCGTAGCTACGAGGGTAGATTGGAGAGGTTGGGACTGTTTTCCTTGGAGAAAAGAAGGCTGAGGTGAGACTTGAGAGAGAGATTCAAGATCCTAAGTGGTATCCACAGGTTAAAGAGTGAGAAACTCTTCCCTCTCAAGAGATGGTCAGGAACAAGAGGGCACAGATTCTAAATGATGGGGAAATGGATCAGAAGTGAAGTGAGAGAAGCACTTCATCAAGAGGGTGTTTGGAATCTGGAACAATCTTCCTGAAAGCCTGTTCCAATATTCAATAAGATCCTGGCTGATCTGTGATCTAACTCTCTGTCTCTTAACCCCTTGGACGAAGGAAAATCTATCAACCCCAGGTTTAAAATAATAACAAATGACTGAGCATCAAAAGCCATTTGCAGAAGATTGTTTCAAACGAACTCCACACCACATCTGGCAATGTTTCCATTTCTACAATTCTAAAATTCTAAACTGAGGCTAACATTCAAATATTCCCAAATCCTGGAGTTCCCAGCCAGCAGAAAAACTTGTTCTTTATCAGCCTCTCCCTTTCCCTCATTATTTTCAATGTTTGATTAAATCAGCCCCCAACTTAAATTCCAGCGGTTAAGAATAATGTTTAATCTGCACTGTTCATCAAATGTTCCCAACACAAATACTGTAATGGGCTAAATACAGAGTAAAATTCCCTCTGCTCTGTCCAAGGAATGTTTCAGCACAGATTTTTATTTTGAAGTTTAGGAAAAACAGGAATCAAATTGCTCAGCATCCCAGTGTGGCCTCCTGTTTATTTCAATCAGCCCTTCACATTCAAACATGAAGTTGAAGCTTCGAATACTGTCTGTGGCAGCGTTTGTGGATTCAGTTGTTCTCCTGCTTTTTCACTTGTCTGAAGGATTTGAATTATAGACATTGTTTAATCATTCCTTTCTCTCAGCACATGGAACTTGTGAATCTTCAAGGCAGACAATCTCATGTAATTAACAACAAACTGCATCTTTATTCATCCATCATTTCCAATCTCTGAATGGATCACACACATTTCCAGAATGCAGGAAGCTCTCAATGGAAACTGCTTCCAATTATTCCCCAATACAATTGTTCACACTTTACTGTAAACTACATTCCACTGACACTCCCAAAGCAGCCACAGAAAAGTGATTGGTTATTTTAAACACTGAACCTGAACTATTTGAGCTGATGATTCACTCACATTGTACAGAAATGTTGAGTCTGTTTTGATGAGAGTGATCAGATTAACATTGTAACATGAAGACAGCCTCCGTACTGTGATTAACCACATTTACAACAATTCCGCAATATCAGATCCATTGCTGTGTGTATTGTGCGAATTCAGCTGTGAAATATCTGGACATTTGGAGCTTCCACTGTTTCTGTCATTTCATCATTTATTAAAGTGCGCTGTTCTATCCCTTTTAAATCTAAGTTGTGTCAAATTACATTTCCCTGCACTGAAACCTCTCCACCAGTTTTGTCCATGTACAAAATATGAATAACTCTTTGCAATCTGATGTTTCCAGCGATGCTGCTTACAATGCTGTCTAATGTTTTGTGTCATTGGCAAACCAGGATGTGTAGCATCTGGGACTTGTATCAGTAATCTCTGCCCTAAACCTCTCTCAGTTATTACAATATGGGCCTGGTATCAGTAATCTCTGCCCTAAACCTCCCTCAGTTATTACAATCTGGGCCTGGTATCAGTAATCTCTGCCCTAAACCTCTCTCAGTTATTACAATCTGGGCCTGGTATCAGTAATCTCTGCCCTAAACCTCTCTCAGTTATTACAATCTAGGCCTGGTATCAGTAATCTCTGCCCCAAACCTCTCTCAGTTATTACAATCTGGGCCTGGTATCAGTAATCTCTGCCCTAAACCTCTCTCAGTTATTACAATCTGGGCCTTGTATCAGTAATCTCTGCCCGAAACCTGTCTCAGTTATTACAATCTGGGCCTGGTATCAGTAATCTCTGCCCTAAACCTCTCTCAGTTATTACAGTCTGGGCCTGGTATCAGTAATCTCTGCCCGAAACCTCCCTCAGTTATTACAATCTGGGCCTGGTATCAGTAATCTCTGCCCTAAACCTCTCTCAGTTATTGCAATCTGGGCCTGGTATCAGTAATCTCTGCCCTTAACCTCTCTCAGTTATTACAATCTAGGCCTGGTATCAGTAATCTCTGCCCCAAACCTCTCTCAGTTATTACAATCTGGGCCTGGTATCAGTAATCTCTGCCCTAAACCTCTCTCAGTTATTACAATCTGGGCCTTGTATCAGTAATCTCTGCCCTAAACCTCTCTCAGTTATTACAATCTGGGCCTGGTATCAGTAATCTCTGCCCTAAACCTCTCTATTATTACAATCTGGGCCTGGTATCAGTAATCTCTGCCCTAAACCTCCCTCAGTTATTACAATCTGGGTCTTGTATCAGTAAATTCTGCCCTTCAGCTGATTGGAGAATATCATTGTGAATATTACTGAGTTTGGGATGTAATAATTTCCTGCTGTTGCCAATATGGCTATTTTTAACATAGTTTCTGGGATCCTCCAGTCTCCCCTCAGCAGCTTTCTGGGCAGTGAGAGGTGACACACCGTTCACTAGCAGAGGGAGTTTTTGGTCCTGTCGCTGTCAATGGGATTTCCCATTGAAGTCACCTCACGCTAGCAGGAAACCAGAGGCAGGGGAACGAGAGCAGAGAATTCCCCACGAGTGAACAGCCGGAGAATCCCGGACATTAGCTCCTTTCCCAGTTATCACTGCACTCATCCCAGTCGCTGTTTATACGCTCAGTTGTCTCAGTGAATAATACATTACACCATGCTGCTGTGGACACTACAGTCAACCCTTTTTGAGTTCTCACTGTATTAATACCATGTATGGATTGATATTTCATTGGACAATGTGCTGGGTTAGATGAATATTTATTGATTCTTGTGATGTGGGTGTCACTGGCTAGGTCAGCATTTATTGCCCATTCCTAGTTGCCCTGGAGAAGGTGGTGGTGAGCTGCCGTCTTGAACCCGCTGCTGTCTATGTGGTGTAGGTACACCCACAGTGCTGTTAGGGAGGGAACCTGCTTAAATTATCACTGCATTTAACCATGTCACTCTTTATAAAAAATAAACTAGACCATGTCTGGGTAATGAATGTGAAGCATGTCTCCATTTCTCTTTACCTCAGCACTGTATCTGTGTATATAACACTTTATACAGTTTCAATGCTATTTATTAGTGTCACAAGTAGGCTTACATTAACACTGCAATGAAGTTGCTGTGAAAATCCCCGAGTTGCCACACTCCGGCGCTGTTCGGCTTCACTGAGGGAGAATTTAGCATGGCCAATCCACCGAACAGCATGTCTTTCAGACTTTGGGAGGAAACCGGAGCACTCGGAGGAAACCCAGACACGGGGAGAACATGCAGACTCCACACAGACAGTGACGCAAGTCGGGAATTGAACCCGGGTCCCTGGCGCTGAGAGGCTGCAGTGCTAACCACTGCGCCACCCCTATAAACTAGATACAGTTTCTCTTCTTAATGCATGGGGCCATCCCTCTGTATATACTACAATTGGTCTTTACTTAGTTATTGCTTCACTCAACTATGTCACTGTTTCCAATGCACTCAGTGAAGTCACAGTTATTAACGCACGCAGCCATGCCTCTATCGACACCACACCCGACAATTTCTAAGCTGTTGCTGCACTTCCCCAGGAATAGATTTGATCTGTTTCTCTTATATTCAGCATCATCGGAGATACTGCTGTGTTCGGCCTTCTTTCATTCATTACTCAACTCACCTGTGCCTCAGTTTTATTTTACACAAGTTCCTGTCTTTCTTATTCCGACATTCTACCCTGTTTCAGTTGTTACTGCACTGAAAAATCTCTCTGTTAGGTAGACAGAGAAAGAGAGTCAGCTGGATGGATAGACGAATATTCCTTTAAAGTTATATATTTGTGTGGGTCAGCTGGTGCCACCACTCTTGTTTGGAACAGTTTTTGTTTGGTCTTGTTACCACCTATTGGGTGTTGTGTGAAATGTCCAATTGCTCCAGTATTGTGTGTGTAATATTGGTGTTGAAAGATTGGGTGAATTTCGCTCGAGTCTCTTGGAAATGAGCAGAAATTGAGGAAGGGAAATAAAGTTGAACATCGGTAAAGGGAAAGTGACCACAGTCCCAGATGACGATCTGCTGCTCTCCCCTTTGAGGGGGAGAACTCACTGGCGGTGATTTACCACACCTCAGGCCAGGGGAAACGTTGAAAGGGTTGGGCTTTCATGACGTGTTGGAGACTTTGTGCATCTCAAACCAGCTGTCCAGCCAACTGAGTGAACCAACTTCCGTATTGCCACATTTCAATGCATGTTGCACAACCTGGTCACAAAGGATTGCATTGGAGATTACTCACTGATATTGGGATTGATCTGTGACAATTCTCACAGTCGCGTATGTGTGTGTGTGTGTGTGTGTATGTTTCTGTCTGTGTGCATGTTAGTGGATATGTTTTTACAGACTCCCAGAGAGAGAGCGAGAGATGCAGAGACCAACAGATGACAGGGTCAAGGAGAGTGAGAGAAAGAGAGAGCCAGATTGAGAGAGGCACTGAGAGACAATGTCTGTCCAAATCCTCTTGAAGCCACTTTGAATTTCCCTCACAACTCACATTCCCACCGAGCTTTGTGTCATCCGCAAACTTGGAAATATTACATTAGGTCCCCACATCCAAATCATTGATAAACATTGTGAACATCTGGGAACAAAGTCCAGATCCTTGTGGCACAGCCGGCCGACACAAGACGGAGAAATCATCTGGCCGGGAACACAACAGCGACATTTTTCAGAGAAGCTCGGAGCCAGCTGTGTCTCAGTGGATCATAATCTGACCTCAGGATCATTCCATTGTGGCTTCAGTTACAGCATCAAATTCTCGGCCAGGCTGGAAAACAAATCACTCCTCAAATCCCCAAATAAAACGTTCTGGGATCTGAACTTAAAATGCTGTAACTGATCATGGAGGAAAGAGTGGGGTCTAATAGACACTGAGAAGATAACTTGCATCTGAATCATAGAACGGTGACAGCACAGGAGGCCATTCAGCCCCATCAAGCCAGTGCGACACTCTGCAAGAGCAATGTCACTATTCCCACTCCTCCACCCTTTCCCCGTCACCCTGTAAATATTTCCCCTTCAGCTTCCCATTCAACGTCCCCGGAAGTCCATGATGGAATCCGCTTCCACCTCGCCCTCAGACAGTACATTCCAGATACTGGACACTCACTACGTTAGAAACATTTCCTCATGTTGCCGCTGTCGCCATTTACCTGAATTCAGCATCCTCTGGATTTCAACCTTTCCCCCAATGTGCCGATTATCTCAAAGCCGATCCTCTCAGTCCCGGGATGTCCCTGCAGGACTTCCTCAGCATGAGTGTCCGAGGCCCCAACCATCTTCAGCTGCTCCAACACTGACCTTCCCTCCATCACAAGGTCTGAAGCGCGGATGTTCGCTGATGATTGCACAATGTTCAGCACCATACGCAACTCCTCAGATACTGAAACAGAAAATAAGGACATACCAAACAGGTCAGGCAGCATCTGTGGAGAGAGAAACAGATTCTGGGAGCAGGGGGACTGAGAGACAGGCAGATTGAGAAACATATGCACACACACTAACACTCACACTCAGACAGCCTAAATCTAAACAGATATATAATGGAGGTGGAATCCCTTCTCCCTCTGTAAATAGAGATTAACTCGATTTCTCTTCCAAAAAGACAGCACATCTGGATGGGCAGAATAGTCTCCAATTCTACCCATGGTCCTTTTCTGATCTCCATTCTTCACATCTGCACACGTTGGCTTCAGCTCCAGTTTGTGAATGAAAGCAAACCCCTGTTCATTACAAATCCACTCAGCCTTTTCCCTCTGCTCTCTCCACACACAATCTACAAGACACAAACAGGAAAGATGGATTCCAGGAGAGAAAGGTCACACCTGATCCTCCTCTCAATGGATTCGCTGTCGCCAGAGAGAACATTCCAGCTCCTACAGAAAGTCACAACTGATTCATGTCAGGGACAGAATTGGAATGAATTAGACACAAGAGAGATGAAAGGTTTCTGCTCATCATAAAAAAGCTAAAGAGTCACTCAATGTCATTAAGGGAGAGACCTCGCTGGTCTATCTTTGACCCAAGTCACACACTGACTCTGAATGTCCTCACAGCAACTTGGGGATGGACATTTCTATAGTACTATTCATGGCTTTAGGGTTTCCAAAAGTGTTTCACCGACAATGGAGCGGTTTTGAAATGTTGTCAGTGTTATTTAGGAAATAAGCAAACTTTTGATGCCACACGCATTGAGTTTAAAAATTGGCAAGCCATGTTGCAGCTTTATAGAACCATTGTTAGGCCGCACTTGGAATATAGTGTTCAATTCTGGTCGCCACACTACTAGAACGCTGTGGAGGTTTTGGAGAGGGTACAGAAACGATTTACCAGGATGTTGCCTGGTATGGAGGGCATTAGCTATGAGGAGAGTTTGGAGAAACTTGGTTTGTTCTCACTGGAATGATGGAGGCAAGGGGGGTGACCTGATAGAAGTCGACAAGATTATGAGAGGCATGGACAGAGTGGATAGTCAGGAGCTTTTTCCCAGGGTTGAAGAGTCAATTACTAGGGGGCACAGGTTTAAGGTGCTAGGGACAAGGTTTAAAGGAGATGTACGAGGCAAGTTTTTTACACAGAGGGTGGTGGGTGCCTGGAACTCGCTGCTGGGAGAGGTAGTGGAAGCAGATACAATAATGCGTTTTAAGGGGCGTCTGGAGAAATACAAGAATAGGATGGGAATAGAGGGATATGGTCCCTGGAAGGGGAGGGGGTTTTAGTTCACACATGGTTGGTGCAGGCTTGGAGGGCCGAAGGGCCTGTTCTTGTGCTGTAATTTTCTTTTTTCTAATTTCAGAGAGAGATATATACAGATACAGAGCCATAGAAAGACAGAAACAGGATGGGATTGTGCTGTACATGTTTCCGAGCTGACATTGAGACACACACGAGATGTACACCAATGATTTGGATGAGGGAACCAAAAATAATATTTCCAAGTTTGCTGATGCCATGAAACTTGTTGGGAATGTGAGTAGTGAGAAGGATGTTAAAATGTTTCACAGTGACTTCAGTAAATTGAGTGAATGGGTAAATGCGTGGCAGATGCTGTATAACGTGGACAAACGTGAATTTAACTACTTCGGACAGAGAAGCAGAATGGCAGAGGGTTATTTAAATGGTGATATATTGGGAAATGTTGATATACAAAGGAACCTGGGTGTCCTAGTACACAAGAGACTGAAAGCAAGCATGCAGCTACAGCAAACAGTTAGGAAGGCAAATGATATGTTGGCCTTCATTGCAAGAGAACTTGAGGAAAGGAGCAAGGATGTCTTACTGCAGCTGTACAGGCCCTCGGTGAGACCACACCTGGAATATTGTGTACAGTTTTTGTCTCTGCAACTATGAAATGCTGCACTTACCATAGAGGGAGAGCAGCGAAGGCACACCAGACTGATTCCTGGGATGGCAGGATTGTCGTATGAGGAGAGATTGAGTCGACTGGGCCTGTATTCACTGGAGTTCCGAAGAATGAGAGGGGATCGAATTGAAATGTATAAATTCTGACTGGGCTGCACTGACTGAATACAGGGATGTTGTTTCCTCCAGCTGAGGGGCTGAGGGGGTGGGGAGAGGGGGGTTGGGCAGAGAGGCTGGAACAAGGGGTCACAGATGGTGAAACTTTCCAATATGTTTAATCTGTAGAAACCGATCCATCTCAGTCTGTGAACGATGACTGAGCCTCCACAGCCCTCTGGGATAGGGAATTCCAAAGATTCACCATCCTGGAAGCACATGGTATTCAGGAAAACTTGGCGAGATGGATCAGAAACTGGTTTAGTAATTGGACACAAAGGGTGGTGTTGGAAGGCTGTTTGAGTGGCTGGAGGCCGGTGTCCAGTGGTGCACCACAAGGCTCCGTGCTGGGGGGCTTATTATTGTTACACATAAATGAGACAGATGATAATGTGGGGGCAATGATAAGCAAGGTTCCAGATGACACCAAGATTGGTAGGATGGTTAATAGGGAAGAAGGTTGTAGGTTACAGGAAGATATCGCTGGGTTGGTCAGATAGGCAGAGCAGTGGCAGATGGTATTTGACCCTGATAGGTGCGAGGTGATGCACTTTGGAAGCAGTAACAAGGCAAGGGAGCATTTAATGAGTTGCAGGACACTGGGGAGCTCAGAGGAACATATGGATCTTGGGAAATTATTCACAGATCCCTGGAGGCAGCAGAGCAGGTGAATCAACTGGTAAAGAAGGCAGATGAGACACTTGCTTTTATCAGTCATGGCGCAGAGTAGAAGAGCAAAGAGTTAATGTTGGAGTTGTACAGAGTGTTGGTTAGGCCACTGCTGGAGTACCGTGTGCAGATCTGGTCACCACACCAGAGGAAGGATATGATAGCACTGGAGGGGGTACAGAGGAGGCTCAGCAGCAAGTTGCCTGGGATGGAGTATTTGAGCTATAAGGAGAGACTGGATAGGTTAGGATTGTTTTCTTTAGAGCAGAGAAGGCTGATTGAGGTGTGTAAGATTATGAGGGGTATGGACAGGGTGAATAGGAAACAGCTGTTCCCCTTGGTTGAGGGGTCAATCATGAGGGGACATAGTTTTAGGGCAAAGGGCAGGAGATTCAGAGGAGAGTTGATAAAAACATTCACTCAGAGGGTGATGGGAATCAGGAAAGTACTGCCTGGGAAGGCAGTGGAGGTCGGAAACCTTACAACCTTTCAAAAGCATTTGGATGAGCACTTGAAACATCACAACATTCAAAGATATGGTACAAGAGATGGAAAATTGGATTAGCACAACTTTAGTGGTAGTTACTGTTGGTGCAGACTCAATGGGTCGAAGGGCCTTTTCTTCACTGTACCACTCTATGACTCTGAGGGAAGAAATTCCTCCTCACAGGAAGCAGAGAGTCGGAATAAATGGGTGCTTGTCTGGTTGGCGGATGGTAACTAGTGGCGTGCCGCAGGGATCAGTACTGGGGTCTCAACTATTTACCATTTATATAGACGATCTGGAGGAGGGGGCTGAGTGTCGGGTAACAAAGTTTGCAGACGACACAAAGATAAGTGGAAAAATGTATCGTGTGGAGGGCGTAGAAGGCCTGCAGAGAGATTTGGACAGGCTGAGTGAGTGGGTGAGGACCTGGCAGATGGAGTATAATGTTGACAAATGCGAGGTTATTCACTTTGGAGGAAATAATCACAAATTGGATTATTATCTAAATGGAAAGAAATTACAACATGCTGCTGTGCAGAGGGACCTGGGGGTCCTTGTGCATGAGACGCAAAAACCCAGTCTGCAGGTGCAACAGGTGATCAAGAAGGCAAACGGGATGTTCGCCTATATTGCGAGGGGGATAGAATATAAAAGCAGAGATGTCTTGCTGCATCTGTACAGGGCATTGGTGAGGCCGCAGCTGGAATACTGTGTGCAGTATTGGTCCCCTTATTTGCGGAAGGAGATATTGGCCTTGGAGGGAGTGCAGAGAAGGTTCACCAGGTTGATACCTGAGATGAGGGGTGTTGATTATCAGGAGAGACTGAGCAGAGTGGGTTTGTACTCGTTGGAATTTAGAAGGCTGAGTGGGGATCTTATAGAGACCTATAAGATAATGAAGGGGCTGGATAGGGTCGAGGTGGGAGAAATTCTTTCCACTTAGAAAGGAAGCTAGAACTAGAGGGCACAGCCTCAAAATAAAGAGGGGTCAGTTTAGGACAGAGTTGAGGAGGAACCTCTTCTCTCAGAGGGTGGTGAATCTTTGGAATTCTCTGCCCACTGAAGTGTTGGAGGCTACCTCGTTGAATATGTTTAAATCACGGATAGATGGATTCCTGATCGGTAAGGGAATTAGGGGTTATAGGGATCAGGTGGGTAAGTGGAACTGATCCACTTCAGATCAGCCATGATCTTATTGAATGCGGGGCAGGCTCGAGGGGCTAGATGGCCTTCTCCTGCTCCTATTTCTTATGTCCTTATCTCAGTCCTAAAAGTCCTGCCCCCTTACTCTGCGACTATGCCATGGTTCCAGACACCCCCACCCCCCCCCCCCCCACCGCCTCCAGCCGGGGGAAACATCCTTCCTGTATCTACTCAGCTCATGTTTGGGGGTTGGGGAGAGTTATAGAACAAAGAGATCTCGGGGTACATGTTCATAGCTTCTTGACAGTGGAGTCACAGGTGGACAGAGTGGTGAAGAAGGCATTCGGCATGCTGGGTTTCATTGGTCAGAACATTGAATACAGGAGTTGGGACGTCTTGTTGAAGTTGCACAAGACATTGTTAAGGCCACGCTTGGAATACTGTGTACAGTTCTGGTCACCCTATTTTAGAATGGATATTATTAAACTAGAAAGAGTGCAAAAAAGATTTACTTGGATGCTACCGGGACATGATGGTTTGGGTTTTAAGGAGAGGTTGCACAGACTGGGACTTTTTTCCCTGTAGCGTAGAAGACTGAGGGGAGATTTTATCGAGGTCTATAAAATAATGAGGGGCATAGATCAGCGAGACAGTCAATATCTTCTCCCAAAGGTAGGGGAGTCTAAAACTAGAGGGCATAGGTTTAAGGTGAGAGGGGAGAGATACAAAAGGGTCCAGAGGGCAATTCTTTTCACACAGAGGGTGGTGAATGTCTGGAATGAGCTGCCAGGGGCAGTAGCAGGGGCGGGTACAATTTTATGTTTTAAAAAGCATTTAGACAGTTACATGGGTAAGATTGGTATAGAGGGATATGGGCGAAACACAGGCAATTGTGATTAGCTTAATGGTAAAAACTGGGCGGCATGGACAAGTTGGGCCAAAGCGCGTTTCCATGCTGTAAACCTCTATGACTCGACCCTGCTGAGCCCTGTAAGAATTGTCCAAGTTTGAGTGACGTCACCTCTCATGCTTCTCAAGTGCATAAAGTAAAAGTCCATTTTCTTTCCTCAGAGGACAATCCCTCCATCCCAGGAATTAATGCAGTGAAATGTCATTGAAGTCCCTCTCGGACAAGAATGTCTTTCCTTAGGTAAGAGGATAAAACTGTACACAACACTCCGTGTGTGGTTTCACCACTAATTCAGCCTCTCCACATCCCCTTGAAGAGTCTACATCCTCCTCACAACTCACACTTCCACCTGCTTTCATGTCATCTGCAAACTCGGAAATATTACATTTGATCCCAAACGTCCAAATCAATGATATGGATTGTGAATAGCTGGGCTCCCGCGGACTGATCCTTGTGATAAGCCGCTGGTCACAGCCTGGCACCCTGAAAATGACCCATTTGTACCTAAGCTCTGTTTTCTGTCCGTTAACCATTTCTCAATTCATGCCAGTATTATCAGGGTAAATACGTTGCATCACGGGGATAGGGCCTGGGTGGGAATGTTGTTAGCGCAGGCTCGATGGGCTGTATGGCCTCCTTCTGCACTGTAGGGATTCTATGATTCTAATATGTACATACGTCAGTGAAGGTGGCAGGGCACTTTGACAGAGCAGTAAATGAAGTATATGGTATCCCAGCTTTTATTAATGGAGGAATTGAGGACAAGAGTAAGGAGTTCATATTGAACTTGTATAAGACACTCGTTAAGCCTCATCTGGAGACTGTGCCCAGTTCTGGGCACCGTACTTGAGGAGGGATGTGAAGACATTGGAGAGAGTGCAGAGGAGATTCACAAGAATGATTCCAGGGAATAAGATCCGTAGCTACGAGGGTAGATTGGAGAGGTTGGGACTGTTTTCCTTGGAGAAAAGAAGGCTGAGGTGAGACTTGAGAGAGAGATTCAAGATCCTAAGGGGTATCCACAGGTCAAAGAGTGAGAAACTCTTCCCTCTCAAGAGATGGTCATGAACTAGAGGGCACAGATTCTAAATGATGGGGAAATGGATCAGAAGTGAAGTGAGAAAAAGCACTTCATCAAGAGGGTGTTTGGAATCTGGAACAATCTTCCTGAAAGCCTGTTCCAATATTCAATAAGATCCTGGCTGATCTGCGATCTAACTCTCTGTCTCTTAACCCCTTGGACGAAGGAAAATCTATCAACCCCAGGTTTAAAATAATAACAAGTGACTGAGCATCAATAGCCATTTGCAGAAGATTGTTTCAAACTAACTCCACACCACATCTGGCAATGTTTCCATTTCTACAATTCTAAAATTCTAAACTGAGGCTAACATTCAAATATTCCCAAATCCTGGAGTTCCCAGCCAGCAGAAAAACTTGTTCTTTATCAGCCTCTCCCTTTCCCTCATTATTTTCAATGTTTGATTAAATCAGCCCCCAACTTAAATTCCAGCGGTTAAGAATAATGTTTAATCTGCACTGTTCATCAAATGTTCCCAACACAAATACTGTAATGGGCTAAATACAGAGTAAAATTCCCTCTGCTCTGTCCAAGGAATGTTTCATCACAGATTTTTATTTTGAAGTTTAGGAAAAACAGGAATCAAATTGCTCAGCATCCCAGTGTGGCCTCCTGTTTATTTCAATCAGCCCTTCACATTCAAACATGAAGTTGAAGCTTCGAATACTGTCTGTGGCAGCGTTTGTGGATTCAGTTGTTCTCCTGCTTTTTCACTTGTCTGAAGGATTTGAATTATAGACATTGTTTAATCATTCCTTTCTCTCAGCACATGGAACTTGTGAATCTTCAAGGCAGGCAATCTCATGTAATTCACAACAAACTGCATCTTTATTCATCCGTCCATTTCCTATCTCTGAATGGATCACACACATTTCCAGAATGCAGGAAGCTCTCAATGCAAACTGCTTCCAATTATTCCCCAATACAATTGTTCGCACTTGACTGTAAACTACATTCCACTGACATTCCCAAAGCAGCCACAGAAAAGTGACTGGTTATTTTAAACACTGAACCTGAACTATTTGAGCTGATGATTCACTCACATTGTACAGAAATGTTGATCCTGTTTTGATGAGAGTGATCAGATTAACATTGTAACATGAAGACAGCCTCCGTACTGAGATTAACCACATTTACAACAATTCCGCAATATCAGATCCATTGCTGTGTGTATTGTGCGAATTCAGCTGTGAAATATCTGGACATTTGGAGCTTCCACTGTTTCTGTCATTTCATCATTTATTAAAGTACGCTGTTCTATCCCTTTTAAATCTAAGTTGTGTCAAATTACATTTCCCTGCACTGAAACCTCTCCACCAGTATGTCCATGTACAAAATATGAATAACTCTTTGCAATCTGATGTTTCCAGCGATGCTGCTTACAATGCTGTCTAATGTTTTGTGTCATTGGCAAACCAGGATGTGTAGCATCTGGGACTTGTATCAGTAATCTCTGCCCTAAACCTCTCTCAGTTATTACAATATGGGCCTGGTATCAGTAATCTCTGCCCTAAACCTCCCTCAGTTATTACAATCTGGGCCTGGTATCAGTAATCTCTGCCCTAAACCTCTCTCAGTTATTACAATCTAGGCCTGGTATCAGTAATCTCTGCCCCAAACCTCTCTCAGTTATTACAATCTGGGCCTGGTATCAGTAATCTCTGCCCTAAACCTCTCTCAGTTATTACAATCTGGGCCTTGTATCAGTAATCTCTGCCCGAAACCTCTCTCAGTTATTACAATCTGGGCCTGGTATCAGTAATCTCTGCCCTAAACCTCTCTGTTATTACAATCTTGGCCTGGTATCAGTAATCTCTGCCCTAAACCTCCCTCAGTTATTACAATCTGGGCCTGGTATCAGTAATCTCTGCCCTAAACCTCTCTCAGTTATTACAATCTGGGCCTGGTATCAGTAATCTCTGCCCTAAACCTCTCTCAGTTATTACAATCTAGGCCTGGTATCAGTAATCTCTGCCCCAAACCTCTCTCAGTTATTACAATCTGGGCCTGGTATCAGTAATCTCTGCCCTAAACCTCTCTCAGTTATTACAATCTGGGCCTTGTATCAGTAATCTCTGCCCTAAACCTCTCTCAGTTATTACAATCTGGGCCTGGTATCATTAATCACTGCCCGAAACCTCTCTCAGTTATTACAATCTGGGCCTTGTATCAGTAATCTCTGCCCGAAACCTCTCTCAGTTATTACAATCTGGGCCTGGTATCAGTAATCTCTGCCCTAAACCTCTCTGTTATTACAATCTGGGCCTGCTATCAGTAATCTCTGCCCTAAACCTCCCTCAATTATTACAATCTGGGTCTTGTATCAGTAAATTCTGCCCTTCAGCTGATTGGAGAATATCATTGTGAATATTACTGAGTTTGGGATGCAATATTTTCCTGCTGTTGCCAATATGACTATTTTTAACATAGTTTCTGGGATCCTCCAGTCTCCCCTCAGCAGCTTTCTGGGCAGTGAGAGCTGACACACCGTTCACTAGCAGAGGGAGTTTTTGGTCCTGTCGCTGTCAATGGGATTTCCCATTGAAGTCACCTCACGCTAGCAGGAAACCAGAGGCAGGGGTACGAGAGCAGAGAATTCCCCACGAGTGAACAGCCGGAGAATCCCGGACATTAGCTCCTTTCCCAGTTATCACTGCACTCAACCCAGTCGCTGTTTATACGCTCAGTTGTCTCAGTGAATACTACATTACACCATGCTGCTGTGGACACTACAGTCAACCCTTTTTGAGTTCTCACTGTATTAATACCATGTATGGATTGATATTTCATTGGACCATGTGCTGGGTTAGATGAATATTTATTGATTCTTGTGATGTGGGTGTCACTGGCTAGGTCAGCATTTATTGCCCATTCCTAGTTGCCCTGGAGAAGGTGGTGGTGAGCTGCCGTCTTGAACCCGCTGCTGTCTGTGTGATGTAGGTACACCCACAGTGCTGTTAGGGAGGGAACCTGCTTAAATTATCACTGCATTTAACCATGTCACTCTTTATAAAAAATAAACTAGACCATGTCTGGGTAATGAATGTGGAGCATGTCTCCATTTCTCTTTACCTCAGCACTGTATCTGTGTATATAACACTTTATACAGTTTCAATGTTATTTATTAGTGTCACAAGTAGGCTTACATTAACACTGCAATGAAGTTGCTGTGAAAATCCCCTAGTTGCCACACTCCGGCGCTGTTCGGCTTCACTGAGGGAGAATTTAGCACGGCCAATCCACCGAACAGCATGTCTTTCAGACTGTGGGAGGAAACTGGAGCACTCGGAGGAAACCCAGACACGGGGAGAACATGCAGACTCCACACAGACAGTGACGCAAGTCGGGAATCGAACCCGGGCCCCTGGCGCTGAGAGGCTGCAGTGCTAACCAATGTGCCACCCCTAGAAACTAGATACAGTTTCTCTTCTTAATGCATGGGGCCATCCCTCTGTATATACTACAATTGGTCTTTACTTAGTTATTGCTTCACTCAACTATGTCACTGTTTCCAATGCACTCAGTGAAGTCACAGTTATTAACGCACGCAGCCATGCCTCTATCGACACCACACCCGAGAATTTCTAAGCTGTTGCTGCACTTCCCCAGGAATAGATTTGATCTGTTTCTCTTACATTGAGCATCATCGGAGATACTGCTGTGTTCGGCCTTGTTTCATTCATTACTCAACTCACCTGTGCCTCAGTTTTATTTTACACAAGTTCCTGTCTTTCTTATTCCTACATTCTACCCTGTTTCAGTTGTTACTGCACTGAAAAATCTCTCTGTTAGATAGACAGAGAAAGAGAGTCAGCTGGATGGATAGACGAATATTCCTTTAAAGTTATATATTTATGTGGGTCAGCTGGTGCCACCACTCTTGTTTGGAACAGTTTTTGTTTGGTCTTGTTACCAGCTATTGGATGTTGTGTGAAATGTCCAATTGCTCCAGTATTGTGTGTGTAATATTGGTGTTGAAAGATTGGGTGAATTTCGCTCGAGTCTCTTGGAGATGAGCAGAAATTGAGGAAGGGAAATAAAGTTGAACATCCGTAAAGGGAAAGTGACCACAGTCCCAGATGACGATCTGCTTCTCTCCCCTTTGAGGGGGAGAACTCACTGGCGGTGATTTACCACACCTCAGGCCAGGGGAAAGGTTGAAAGGGTTGGGCTTTCATGACGTGTTGGAGACTTTGTGCATCTCAAACCAGCTGTCCAGCCAACTGAGTGAACCAACTTCCATATTGCCACATTTCAATGCATGTTGCACAACCTGGTCACAAACTATTGAATTGGAGATTACTCACTGATATTGGGATTGATCTGTGACAATTCTCACAGTCGCGTATGTGTGTGTGTTTATGTGTGTGTGTGTATGTTTCTGTCTGTGTGCATGTTCGTGGATATGTTTTTACAAATTCCCAGAGAGAGAGAGAGAGCGAGAGATGCAGAGACCAACAGATGACAGGGTCAAGGAGAGTGAGAGAAAGAGAGAGCCAGATTGAGAGAGGCACTGAGAGACAATGTCTGTCCAAATCCTCTTGAAGCCACTTTGCATTTTCCTCACAACTCACATTCCCACCGAGCTTTGTGTCATCCGCAAACTTGGAAATATTACATTCGGTCCCCACATCCAAATCATTGATAAACATTGTGAACATCTGGGAACAAAGTCCAGATCCTTGTGGCACAGCCGGCCGACACAAGACGGAGAAATCATCTGGCCGGGAACACAACAGCGACATTTTTCAGGGAAGCTCGGAGCCAGCTGTGTCTCAGTGGATCATAATCTGACCTCAGGATCATTCCATTGTGGCTTCAGTTACAGCATCAAATTCTCGGCCAGGCTGGAAAACAAATCACTCCTCAAATCCCCAAATAAAACGTTCTGGGATCTGAACTTAAAATGCTGTAACTGATCATGGAGGAAAGAGTGGGGTCTAATAGACACTGAGAAGATAACTTGCATCTGAATCATAGAACGGTGACAGCACAGGAGGCCATTCAGCCCCATCAAGCCAGTGCGACACTCTGCAAGAGCAATGTCACTATTCCCACTCCTCCACCCTTTCCCCGTCACCCTGTAAATATTTCCCCTTCAGCTTCCCATTCAACGTCCCCGGAAGTCCATGATGGAATCCGCTTCCACCTCACCCTCAGACAGTACATTCCAGATACTGGACACTCACTACGTTAGAAACATCTCCTCATGTTGCCGCTGTCGCCATTTACCTGAATTCAGCATCCTCTGGTTTTCAACCTTTCCCCCAATGTGCCGATTATCTCAAAGCCGATCCTCTCAGTCCCGGGATGTCCCTGCAGGAGTTCCTCAGCATGAGTGTCCGAGGCCCCAACCATCTTCAGCTGCTCCAACACTGACCTTCCCTCCATCACAAGGTCTGAAGCGCGGATGTTCGCTGATGATTGCACAATGTTCAGCACCATACGCAACTCCTCAGATACTGAAACAGAAAATAAGGACATACCAAACAGGTCAGGCAGCATCTGTGGAGAGAGAAACAGATTCTGGGAGCAGGGGGACTGAGAGACAGGCAGATTGAGAAAAATATGCACACACACTAACACTCACACTCAGACAGCCTAAAACTAAACAGATATAGAATGGAGGAGGAATCCCTTCTCCCTCTGTAAATAGAGATTAACTCGATTTCTCTTCCAAAAAGACAGCACATCTGGATGGACAGAATAGTCTCCAATTCTACCCATGGTCCTTTTCTGATCTCCATTCTTCACATCTGCACACGTTGGCTTCAGCTCCAGTTTGTGAATGAAAGCAAACCCCTGTTCATTACAAATCCACTCAGCCTTTTGCCTGTGCTCTCTCCACACACAATCTACAAGACACAAACAGGAAAGATGGATTCCAGGAGAGAAAGGTCACACCTGATCCTCCTCTCAATGGATTCTCTGTCGCCAGAGAGAACATTCCAGCTCCTACAGAAAGTCACAACTGATTCATGTCAGGGACAGAATTGGAATGAATGAGACACAAGAGAGATGAAAGGTTTCTGCTCATCATAAAAAAGCTAAAGAGTCCCTCAATGTCATTAAGGGAGAGACCTCGCTGGTCTATCTTTGACCCAAGTCACACACTGACTCTGAATGTCCTCACAGCAACTTGGGGATGGACATTTCTATAGTACTATTCATGGCTTTAGGGTTTCCAAAAGTGCTTCACCGAAAATGGAGCGGTTTTGAAATGTTGTCAGTGTTATTTAGGAAATAAGCAAACTTTTGATGCCACACGCATTGAGTTTAAAAATTGGCAAGCCATGTTGCAGCTTTATAGAACCATTGTTAGGCCGCACTTGGAATATAGTGTTCAATTCTGGTCGCCACACTACTGGAAGGATGTGGAGGCTTTGGAGAGGGTACAGAAAAGATTTACCAGGATGTTGCCGGGTATGGAGGGCATTAGCTATGAGGAAAGTTTGGAGAAACTTGGTTTGTTCTCACTGGAATGATGGAGGCAAGGGGGGTGACCTGATAGAAGTCTACAAGATTATGAGAGGCATGGACAGAGTGGATAGTCAGGAGCTTTTTCCCAGGGTTGAAGAGTCAATTACTAGGGGGCACAGGTTTAAGGTGCGAGGGACAAGGTTTAAAGGAGATGTACGAGGCAAGTTTTTTACACAGAGGGTGGTGGGTGCCTGGAACTCGCTGCTGGGAGAGGTAGTGGAAGCAGATACAATAATGCGTTTTAAGGGGCGTCTGGAGAAATACAAGAATAGGATGGGAATAGAGGGATATGGTCCCTGGAAGGGGAGGGGGTTTTAGTTCACACATGGTTGGTGCAGGCTTGGAGGGCCGAAGGGCCTGTTCTTGTGCTGTAATTTTCTTTATTCTAATTTCAGAGAGAGATATATACAGATACAGAGCCATAGAAAGACAGAGACAGGATGGGATTGTGCTGTACATGTTTCCGAGCTGACATTGAGACACACACGAGATGTACACCAATGATTTGGATGAGGGAACCAAAAATAATATTTCCAAGTTTGCTGATGCCATGAAACTTGTTGGGAATGTGAGGAGTGAGAAGGATGTTAAAATGTTTCACAGTGACTTCAGTACATAGAACATTACAGCGCAGAACAGGCCCTTCGGCCCACGATGTTGCACCGACCAGTTAAAAAAAAAACTGTGACCCTCCAACCTAAACCAATTTCTTTTCGTCCATGAACCTATCTACGGATCTCTTAAACGCCCCCAAACTAGGCGCATTTACAACTGATGCTGGCAGGGCATTCCAATCCCTCACCACCCTCTGGGTAAAGAACCTACCCCTGACATCGGTTCTATAACTACCCCCCCTCAATTTAAAGCCATGCCCCCTCGTGCTGGATTTCTCCATCAGAGGAAAAAGGCTATCACTATCCACCCTATCTAAACCTCTAATCATCTTATATGTTTCAATAAGATCCCCTCTTAGCCGCCGCCTTTCCAGCGAAAACAATCCCAAATCCCTCAGCCTCTCCTCATAGGATCTCCCCTCCATACCAGGCAACATCCTGGTAAACCTCCTCTGCACCCTCTCCAAAGCCTCCACATCCTTCCTGTAATGTGGGGACCAGAACTGCACACAGTACTCCAAGTGCGGCCGCACCAGAGTTGTGTACAGTTGCAACATAACGCTACGACTCCTAAATTCAATCCCCCTACCAATAAACGCCAAGACACCATATGCCTTCTTAACAACCTTATCTACTTGATTCCCAACTTTCAGGGATCTATGCACACATACACCTAGATCCCTCTGCTCCTCCACACTATTCAAAGTCCTCCCGTTAGCCCTATACTCAACACATCTGTTATTCCTACCAAAGTGAATTACCTCACACTTCTCCGCATTAAACTCCATCCGCCACCTCTCGGCCCAACTTTGCAACCTGTCTAAGTCTTCCTGCAAACTACGACACCCTTCCTCACTGTCTACCACACCACCAACTTTGGTGTCATCAGCAAATTTGCTAATTCACCCAACTATACCCTCATCCAGATCATTAATAAATATTACAAACAGCAGTGGCCCCAAAACAGATCCCTGAGGTTCAGTAAATTGAGTGAATGGGTAAATGCGTGGCAGATGCTGTATAACGTGGACAAACGTGAATTTAACTACTTCGGACAGAGAAGCAGAATGGTAGAGGGTTATTTAAATGGTGATAGATTGGGAAATGTTGAGATAAAAAGGGACCTGGGTGTCCTAGTACACCAGAGACTGAAAGCAAGCATGCAGCTACAGCAAACAGTTAGGAAGGCAAATGATATGTTGGCCTTCATTGCAAGAGAACTTGAGGAAAGGAGCAAGGATGTCTTACTGCAGCTGTACAGGCCCTCGGTGAGACCACACCTGGAATATTGTGTACAGTTTTTGTCTCTGTAACTATGAAATGCTGCACTTACCATAGAGGGAGAGCAGCGAAGGCACACCAGACTGATTCCTGGGATGGCAGGATTGTCGTATGAGGAGAGATTGAGTCGACTGGGCCTGTATTCACTGGAGTTCCGAAGAATGAGAGGGGATCGAATTGAAATGTATAAATTCTGACTGGGCTGGACTGACTGAATACAGGGATGTTGTTCCCTCCAGCTGAGGGGCTGAGGGGGTGGGGAGAGGGGGGGGGGGGTTGGGCGGAGAGGCTGGAACAAGGGGTCACAGATGGTGAAACTTTGCAATATGTTTAATAAGTAGAAACCTATCCATCTCAGTCTGTGAACGATGACTGAGCCTCCACAGCCCTCTGGGATAGGGAATTCCAAAGATTCACCATCCTGGAAGCACACGGAATTCAGGAAAACTTGGCGAGATGTATCGGAAACTGGTTTAGTAATTGGACACAAAGGGTGGTGTTGGAAGGCTGTTTGAGTGGCTGGAGGCCGGTGTCCAGTGGTGCACCACAAGGCTCCGTGCTGGAGGGCTTATTATTGTTATACATAAATGAGACAGATGATAATGTGGGGGCAATGATAAGCAAGGTTCCAGATGACACCAGGATTGGTAGGATGGTTAATAGGGAAGAAGGTTGTAGGTTACAGGAAGATATCGCTGGGTTGGTCAGATAGGCAGAGCAGTGGCAGATGGTATTTGACCCTGAAAGGTTCGAGGTGATGCACTTTGGAAGCAGTAACAAGGCAAGGGAGTATTTAATGAGTTGCAGGACACTGGGGAGCTCAGAGGAACATATGGATCTTGGGAAATTATTCACAGATCCCTGGAGGCAGCAGAGCAGGTGAATCAACTGGTAAAGAAGGCAGATGAGACACTTGCTTTTATCAGTCATGGCGCAGAGTAGAAGAGCAAAGAGTTAATGTTGGAGTTGTACAGAGTGTTGGTTAGGCCACAGCTGGAGTACCGTGTGCAGATCTGGTCACCACACCAGAGGAAGGATATGATAGCACTCGAGGGGGTACAGAGGAGGCTCAGCAGCAAGTTGCCTGGGATGGAGTATTTGAGCTATAAGGAGAGAGTGGATAAGTTTGGATTGTTTTCTTTAGAGCAGAGAAGGCTGATTGAGGTGTGTAAGATTATGAGGGGTATGGACAGGGTGAATAGGAAACAGCTGTTCCCCTTGGTTGAGGGGTCAATCATGAGGGGACATAGTTTTAGGGCAAAGGGCAGGAGATTCAGAGGAGAGTTGATAAAAACATTCACTCAGAGGGTGATGGGAATCAGGAAAGTACTGCCTGGGAAGGCAGTGGAGGTCGGAAACCTTACAACCTTTCAAAAGCATTTGGATGAGCACTTGAAACATCACAACATTCAAAGATATGGTACAAGAGATGGAAAATTGGATTAGCACAACTTTAGTGGTAGTTACTGTTGGTGCAGACTCAATGGGTCGAAGGGCCTTTTCTTCACTGTACCACTCTATGACTCTGAGGGAAGAAATTCCTCCTCACAGGAAGCAGAGAGTCGGAATAAATGGGTGCTTGTCTGGTTGGCGGATGGTAACTAGTGGCGTGCCGCAGGGATCAGTACTGGGGCCTCAACTATTTACCATTTATATAGACGATCTGGAGGAGGCGACTGAGTGTAGGGTAACAAAGTTTGCAGACGACACAAAGATAAGTGGAAAAATGTATCGTGTGGAGGGCGTAGAAGGCCTGCAGAGAGATTTGGACAGGCTGAGTGAGTGGGTGAGGACCTGGCAGATGGAGTATAATGTTGACAAATGCGAGGTTATTAACTTTGGAGGAAATAATCACAAATTGGATTATTATCTAAGTGGAAACAAATTACAACATGCTGCTGTGCAAAGGGACCTGGGGGTCCTTGTGCATGAGACGCAAAAACCCAGTCTGCAGGTGCAACAGGTGATCAAGAAGGCAAACGGGATGTTGGCCTATATCGCAAGGGGGATAGAATATAAAAGCAGAGATGTCTTGCTGCATCTGTACAGGGCATTGGTGAGGCCGCAGCTGGAATACTGTGTGCAGTTTTGGTCCCCTTATTTGTGGAAGGATATATTGGCCTTGGAGGGAGCGCAGAGAAGGTTCACCAGGTTGATACCAGAGATGAGGGGTGTTGATTATCAGGAGAGACTGAGCAGATTGGGTTTGTACTCGTTGGAATTTAGAAGGCTGAGGGGGGATCTAATAGAGACCTATAAGATAATGAACGGGCTGGATAGGGTCGAGGTGGAGAGATTCTTTCCACTTAGAAAGGAAGCTAGAACTAGAGGGCACAGCCTCAAAATAAAGGGGAGTCAGTTTAGGACAGAGTTGAGGAGGAACTTCTTCTCTCAGAGGGTGGTGAATCTCTGGAATTCTCTGCCCACTGAAGTGGTGGAGACTACCTCGTTGAATATGTTTAAATCACGGAGAGATGGATTCCTGATCGGTAAGGGAATTAGGGGTTATGGGGATCAGGAGGGTAAGTGGAACTGATCCACATCAGATCAGCCATGATCTTATTGAATGGCGGGGCAGGCTCGAGGGGCTATATGTACTACTCCTGCTCCTATTTCTTATTGTCTTATCTCAGTCCTAAATGTCCTGCCCCCTTCCTCTGCGACTATGCCATGGTTCTAGACACCACCCCCCCCCCCTCCCCCCACACCTCCCCCACTGCCCCACCGCCCCCAGCCGGGGGAAACATCCTTCCTGTATCTACTCAGCTCATGTTTGGGGGTTGGGGAGAGTTATAGAACAAAGAGATCTCGGGGTACGTGTTCATAGCTTCTTGACAGTGGAGTCACAGGTGGACAGAGTGGTGAAGAAGGCATTCAGCATGCTTGGTTTCATTGGTCAGAACATTGAATACAGGAGTTGGGACGTCTTGTTGAAGTTGTACAAGACATTGTTAAGGCCACGCTTGGGATACTGTGTACAGTTCTGGTCACCCTATTTTAGAATGGATATTATTAAACTAGAAAGAGTGCAAAAACGATTTACTAGGATGCTACCGGGACATGATGGTTTGGGTTTTAAGGAGAGGTTGCACAGACTGGGACTTTTTTCCCTGTAGCGTAGAAGACTGAGGGGAGATTTTATAGAGGTCTATAAAATAATGAGGGGCATAGATCAGCGAGATAGTCAATATCTTCTCCCAAAGGTAGGGGAGTCTAAAACTAGAGGGCATAGGTTTAAGGTGAGAGGGGAGAGATACAAAAGGGTCCAGAGGGCAATTCTTTTTACACAGAGGGTGGTGAGTGTCTGGAATGAGCTGCCAGGGGCAGTAGCAGGGGCGGGTACAATTTTATGTTTTAAAAAGCATTTAGACAGTTACATGGGTAAGATTGGTATAGAGGGATATGGGCGAAACACAGGCAATTGTGATTAGCTTAATGGTAAAAACTGGGCGGCATGGACAAGTTGGGCCAAAGCGCGTTTCCATGCTGTAAACCTCTATGACTCGACCCTGCTGAGCCCTGTAAGAATTGTCCAAGTTTGAATGAGGTCACCTCTCATGCTTCTCAAGTGCATAAAGTAAAAGTCCATTTTCTTTCCTCAGAGGACAATCCCTCCATCCCAGGAATTAATGCAGTGAAATGTCATTGAAGTCCCTCTCGGACAAGAATATCTTTCCTTAGGTAAGAGGATAAAACTGTACACAACACTCCGTGTGTGGTTTCACCACTAATTCAACCTCTCCCACATCCCCTTGAAGAGTCTACATCCTCCTCACAACTCACACTTCCACCTGCTTTCATGTCATCTGCAAACTCGGAAATATTACATTTGATCCCAAACGTCCAAATCAATGATATGGATTGTGAACAGCTGGGCTCCCGAGTACTGATCCTTGTGATAAGCCGCTGGTCACAGCCTGGCACACTGAAAATGACCCATTTGTACCTAAGCTCTGTTTTCTGTCCGTTAACCATTTCTCAATTCATGCCAGTATTATCAGGGTAAATACGTTGCATCACGGGGATAGGGCCTGGGTGGGAATGTTGTTAGCGCAGGCTCGATGGGCTGTATGGCCTCCTTCTGCACTGTAGGGATTCTATGATTCTAATATGTACATACGTCAGTGAAGGTGGCAGGGCACTTTGACAGAGCAGTAAATGAAGTATATGGTATCCCAGCTTTTATTAATGGAGGAATTGAGGACAAGAGTAAGGAGTTCATATTGAACTTGTATAAGACACTCGTTAAGCCTCATCTGGAGACTGTGCCCAGTTCTGGGCACCGTACTTGAGGAGGCATGTGAAGACATTGGAGAGAGTGCAGAGGAGATTCACAAGAATGATTCCAGGGAATAAGATCCGTAGCTACGAGGGTAGATTGGAGAGGTTGGACTGTTTTCCTTGGAGAAAAGAAGGCTGAGGTGAGACTTGAGAGAGAGATTCAAGATCCTAAGGGGTATCCACAGGTTAAAGAGTGAGAAACTCTTCCCTCTCAAGAGATGGTCAGGAACAAGAGGGCACAGATTCTAAATGATGGGGAAATGGATCAGAAGTGAAGTGAGAAAAAGCACTTCATCAAGAGGGTGTTTGGAATCTGGAACAATCTTCCTGAAAGCCTGTTCCAATATTCAATAAGATCCTGGCTGATCTGTGATCTAACTCTCTGTCTCTTAACCCCTTGGACGAAGGAAAATCTATCAACCCCAGGTTTAAAATAATAACAAGTGACTGAGCATCAATAGCCATTTGCAGAAGATTGTTTCAAACTAACTCCACACCACATCTGGCAATGTTTCCATTTCTACAATTCTAAAATTCTAAACTGAGGCTCACATTCAAATATTCCCAAATCCTGGAGTTCCCAGCCAGCAGAAAAACTTGTTCTTTATCAGCCTCTCCCTTTCCCTCATTATTTTCAATGTTTGATTAAATCAGCCCCCAACTTAAATTCCAGCGGTTAAGAATAATGTTTAATCTGCACTGTTCATCAAATGTTCCCAACACAAATACTGTAATGGGCTAAATACAGAGTAAAATTCCCTCTGCTCTGTCCAAGGAATGTTTCAGCACAGATTTTTATTTTGAAGTTTAGGAAAAACAGGAATCAAATTGCTCAGCATCCCAGTGTGGCCTCCTGTTTATTTCAATCAGCCCTTCACATTCAAACATGAAGTTGAAGCTTCGAATACTGTCTGTGGCAGCGTTTGTGGATTCAGTTGTTCTCCTGCTTTTACACTTGTCTGAAGGATTTGAATTATAGACATTGTTTAATCATTCCTTTCTCTCAGCACATGGAACTGGTGAATCTTCAAGGCAGACAATCTCATGTAATTAACAACAAACTGCATCTTTATTCATCCGTCCATTTCCTATCTCTGAATGGATCACACACATTTCCAGAATGCAGGAAGCTCTCAATGGAAACTGCTTCCAATTATTCCCCAATACAATTGTTCGCACTTGACTGTAAACTACATTCCACTGACATTCCCAAAGCAGCCACAGAAAAGTGACTGGTTATTTTAAACACTGAACCTGAACTATTTGAGCTGATGATTCACTCACATTGTACAGAAATGTTGAGTCTGTTTTGATGAGAGTGATCAGATTAACATTGTAACATGAAGACAGCCTCCGTACTGAGATTAACCACATTTACAACAATTCCGCAATATCAGATCCATTGCTGTGTGTATTGTGCGAATTCAGCTGTGAAATATCTGGACATTTGGAGCTTCCACTGTTTCTGTCATTTCATCATTTATTAAAGTGCGCTGTTCTATCCCTTTTAAATCTAAGTTGTGTCAAATTACATTTCCCTGCACTGAAACCTCTCCACCAGTTTTGTCCATGTACAAAATATGAATAACTCTTTGCAATCTGATGTTTCCAGCGATGCTGCTTACAATGCTGTCGAATGTTTTGTGTCATCGGCAAACCAGGATGTGTCGCATCTGGGACTTGTATCAGAAATCTCTGCCCTAAACCTCTCTCAGTTATTACAATCTGGGACTTGTATCAGTAATATCTGCCCGAAACCTCTCTCAGTTATTACAATCTGGGCCTGGTATCAGAAATCTCTGCCCTAAACCTCTCTCAGTTATTACAATCTGGGCCTTGTATCAGTAATCTCTGCCCGAAACCTCTCTCAGTTATTACAATCAGGGCCTGGTATCAGAAATCTCTGCCCTAAACCTCTCTCAGTTATTACAATCTGGGCCTTGTATCAGTAATATCTGCCCGAAACCTCTCTCAGTTATTACAATCTGGGCCTTGTATCAGTAATCTATGCCCTAAACCTCTCTCAGTTATTACAATCTGGGCCTTGTATCAGTAATATCTGCCCTCAACCTCCCTCAGTTATTACAATCTAGGCCTGGTATCAGTAATCTCTGCCCCAAACCTCTCTCAGTTATTACAATCTGGGCCTGGTATCAGTAATCTCTGCCCGAAACCTCTCTCAGTTATTACAATCTGGGCCGGGTATCAGTAATCTCTGCCCTAAACCTCTCTGTTATTACAATCTGGGCCTGGTATCAGTAATCTCTGCCCTAAACCTCCCTCAGTTATTACAATCTGGGCCTGGTATCAGTAATCTCTGCCCTAAACCTCC
This sequence comes from Mustelus asterias, assembly GCF_964213995.1. Classification (NCBI taxonomy): domain Eukaryota; kingdom Metazoa; phylum Chordata; class Chondrichthyes; order Carcharhiniformes; family Triakidae; genus Mustelus; species Mustelus asterias. The sequence continues at coordinate 128,261 of NW_027590749.1, forward strand.
CTCAGTTATTACAATCTGGTTCTTGTCTCAGTAAATTCTGCCCTTCAGCTGATTGGAGAATATCATTGTGAATATTACTGAGTTTGGGATGTAATATTTTCCTGCTGTTGCCAATATGACTATTTTTAACATAGTTTCTGGGATCCTCCAGTCTCCCCTCAGCAGCTTTCTGGGCAGTGAGAGCTGACACACCGTTCACTAGCAGAGGGAGTTTTTGGTCCTGTCGCTGTCAATGGGATTTCCCATTGAAGTCACCTCACGCTAGCAGGAAACCAGAGGCAGGGGAACGAGAGCAGAGAATTCCCCACGAGTGAACAGCCGGAGAATCCCGTTCAGTAGCTCCTTTCCCAGTTATCACTGCACTCAACCCAGTCGCTGTTTATACGCTCAGTTGTCTCAGTGAATACTACATTACACCATGCTGCTGTGGACACGACATTCAACCCTTTTTGAGTTCTCACTCTATTAATACCATGTATGGATTGATATTTCATTGGACAATGTGCTGGGTTAGATGAATATTTATTGATTCTTGTGATGTGGGTGTCACTGGCTAGGTCAGCATTTATTGCCCATTCCTAGTTGCCCTGGAGAAGGTGGTGGTGAGCTGCCGTCTTGAACCCGCTGCTGTCTGTGTGGTGTAGGTACACCCACAGTGCTGTTAGGGAGGGAACCTGCTTAAATTATCACTGCATTTAACCATGTCACTCTTTATAAAAAATAAACTAGACCATGTCTGGGTAATGAATGTGGAGCATGTCTCCATTTCTCTTTACCTCAGCACTGTATCTGTGTATATAACACTTTATACAGTTTCAATGTTATTTATTAGTGTCACAAGTAGGCTTACATTAACACTGCAATGAAGTTGCTGTGAAAATCCCCTAGTTGCCACACTCCGGCGCTGTTCGGCTTCACTGAGGGAGAATTTAGCACGGCCAATCCACCGAACAGCATGTCTTTCAGACTTTGGGAGGAAACCGGAGCACTCGGAGGATACCCAGACACGGGGAGAACATGCAGACTCCACACAGACAGTGACGCAAGTCGGGAATCGAACCCGGGTCCCTGGCGCTGAGAGGCTGCAGTGCTAACCACTGTGCCACCCCTAGAAACTAGATACAGTTTCTCTTCTTAATGCATGGGGCCATCCCTCTGTATATACTACAATTGGTCTTTACTTAGTTATTGCTTCACTCAACTATGTCACTGTTTCCAATGCACTCAGTGAAGTCACAGTTATTAACGCACGCAGCCATGCCTCTATCTACACCACACCCGACAATTTCTAAGCTGTTGCTGCACTTCCCCAGGAATACATTTGATCTGTTTCTCTTCCATTCAGCATCATCGGAGATACTGCTGTGTTCGGCCTTCTTTCATTCATTACTCAACTCACCTGTGCCTCAGTTTTATTTTACACAAGTTCCTGTCTTTCTTATTCCTACATTCTACCCTGTTTCAGTTGTTACTGCACTGAAAAATCTCTCTGTTAGGTAGACAGAGAAAGAGAGTCAGCTGGATGGATCGACGAATATTCCTTTAAAGTTATATATTTGTGTGGGTCAGCTGGTGCCACCACTCTTGTTTGGAACGGTTTTTGTTTGGTCTTGTTACCAGCTATTGGGTGTTGTGTGAAATGTCCAATTGCTCCAGTATTGTGTGTGTAATATTGGTGTTGAAAGATTGGGTGAATTTCACTCGAGTCTCTTGGAGATGAGCAGAAATTGAGGAAGGGAAATAAAGTTGAACATCGGTAAAGGGAAAGTGACCACAGTCCCAGATGACGATCTGCTGCTCTCCCCTTTGAGGGGGAGAACTCACTGGCGGTGATTTACCACACCTCCGGCCAGGGGAAAGGTTGAAAGGGTTGGGCTTTCATGACGTGTTGGAGACTTTGTGCATCTCAAACCAGCTGTCCAGCCAACTGAGTGAACCAACTTCCATATTGCCACATTTCAATGCATGTTGCACAACCTGGTCACAAACGATTGCATTGGAGACTACACACTGATATTGGGATTGATCTGTGACAATTCTCACAGTCGCGTGTGTGTGTGTTTATGTGTGTGTGTGTGTGTGTGTATGTTTCTGTCTGTGTGCATGTTAGTGGATATGTTTTTACAGACTCCCAGAGAGAGAGCGAGAGATGCAGAGACCAACAGATGACAGGGTCAAGGAGAGTGAGAGAAAGAGAGAGCCAGATTGAGAGACGCACTGAGAGACAATGTCTGTCCAAATCCTCTTGAAGCCACTTTGCATTTTCCTCACAACTCACATTCCCACCGAGCTTTGTGTCATCCGCAAACTTGGAAATATTACATTAGGTCCCCACATCCAAATCATTGATAAACATTGTGAACATCTGGGAACAAAGTCCAGATCCTTGTGGCACAGCCGGCCGACACAAGACGGAGAAATCATCTGGCCGGGAACACAACAGCGACATTTTTCAGGGAAGCTCGGAGCCAGCTGTGTCTCAGTGGATCATAATCTGACCTCAGAATCATTCAATTGTGGCTTCAGTTACAGCATCAAATTCTCGGCCAGGCTGGAAAACAAATCACTCCTCAAATCCCCAAATAAAACGTTCTGGGATCTGAACTTAAAATGCTGTAACTGATCATGGAGGAAAGAGTGGGGTCTAATAGACACTGAGAAGATAACTTGCATCTGAATCATAGAACGGTGACAGCACAGGAGGCCATTCAGCCCCATCAAGCCAGTGCGACACTCTGCAAGAGCAATGTCACTATTCCCACTCCTCCACCCTTTCCCCGTCACCCTGTAAATATTTCCCCTTCAGCTTCCCATTCAACGTCCCCGGAAGTCCATGATGGAATCCGCTTCCACCTCGCCCTCAGACAGTACATTCCAGATACTGGACACTCACTACGTTAGAAACATTTCCTCATGTTGCCGCTGTCGCCATTTACCTGAATTCAGCATCCTCTGGATTTCAACCTTTCCCCCAATGTGCCGATTATCTCAAAGCCGATCCTCTCAGTCCCGGGATGTCCCTGCAGGAGTTCCTCAGCGTGAGTGTCCGAGGCCCCAACCATCTTCAGCTGCTCCAACACTGACCTTCCCTCCATCACAAGGTCTAAAGCGCGGATGTTCGCTGATGATTGCACAATGTTCAGCACCATACGCAACTCCTCAGATACTGAAACAGAAAATAAGGACATACCAAACAGGTCAGGCAGCAGCTGTGGAGAGAGAAACAGATTCTGGGAGCAGGGGGACTGAGAGACAGGCAGATTGAGAAAAATATGCACACACACTAACACTCACACTCAGACAGCCTAAAACTAAACAGATATATAATGGAGGAGGAATCCCTTCTCCCTCTGTAAATAGAGATTAACTCGATTTCTCTTCCAAAAAGACAGCACATCTGGATGGGCAGAATAGTCTCCAATTCTACCCATGGTCCTTTTCTGATCTCCATTCTTCACATCTGCACACGTTGGCTTCAGCTCCAGTTTGTGAACGAAAGCAAACCCCTGTTCATTACAAATCCACTCAGCCTTTTCCCTCTGCTCTCTCCACACACAATCTACAAGACACAAACAGGAAAGATGGATTCCAGGAGAGAAAGGTCACACCTGATCCTCCTCTCAATGGATTCTCTGTCGCCAGAGAGAACATTCCAGCTCCTACAGAAAGTCACAACTGATTCATGTCAGGGACAGAATTGGAATGAATTAGACACAAGAGAGATGAAAGGTTTCTGCTCATCATAAAAAAGCTAAAGAGTCACTCAATGTCATTAAGGGAGAGACCTCGCTGGTCTATCTTCGACCCAAGTCACACACTGACTCTGAATGTCCTCACAACAACTTGGGGATGGACATTTCTATAGTACTATTCATGGCTTTAGGGTTTCCAAAAGTGTTTCACCGACAATGGAGCGGTTTTGAAATGTTGTCAGTGTTATTTAGGAAATAAGTAAACTTTTGACGCCACACGCATTGAGTTTAAAAATTGGCAAGCCATGTTGCAGCTTTATAGAACCATTGTTAGGCCGCACTTGGAATATAGTGTTCAATTCTGGTCGCCACACTACTGGAAGGATGTGGAGGCTTTGGAGAGGGTACAGAAAAGATTTACCAGGATGTTGCCGGGTATGGAGGGCATTAGCTATGAGGAGAGTTTGGAGAAACTTGGTTTGTTCTCACTGGAATGACGGAGGCAAGGGGGGTGACCTGATAGAAGTCTACAAGATTATGAGAGGCATGGACAGAGTGGATAGTCAGGAGCTTTTTCCCAGGGTTGAAGAGTCAATTACTAGGGGGCACAGGTTTAAGGTGCTAGGGACAAGGTTTAAAGGAGATGTACGAGGCAAGTTTTTTACACAGAGGGTGGTGGGTGCCTGGAACTCGCTGCTGGGAGAGGTAGTGGAAGCAGATACAATAATGAGTTTTAAGGGGCGTCTGGAGAAATACAAGAATAGGATGGGAATAGAGGGATATGGTCCCTGGAAGGGGAGGGGGTTTTTGTTCACACATGGTTGGTGCAGGCTTGGAGGGCCGATGGGCCTGTTCTTGTGCTGTAATTTTCTTTTTTCTAATTTCAGAGAGAGATATATACAGATACAGAGCCATAGAAAGACAGAAACAGGATGGGATTGTGCTGTACATGTTTCCGAGCTGACATTGAGACACACACGAGATGTACACCAATGATTTGGATGAGGGAACCAAAAATAATATTTCCAAGTTTGCTGATGCCATGAAACTTGTTGGGAATGTGAGGAGTGAGAAGGATGTTAAAATGTTTCACAGTGACTTCAGTAAATTGAGTGAATGGGTAAATGCGTGGCAGATGCTGTATAACGTGGACAAACGTGAATTTAACTACTTCGGACAGAGAAGCAGAATGGCAGAGGGTTATTTAAATGGTGCTAGATTGGGAAATGTTGAGATACAAAGGGACCTGGGTGTCCTAGTACACAAGAGACTGAAAGCAAGCATGCAGCTACAGCAAACAGTTCGGAAGGCAAATGATATGTTGGCCTTCATTGCAAGAGAACTTGAGGAAAGGAGCAAGGATGTCTTACTGCAGCTGTACAGGCCCTCGGTGAGACCACACCTGGAATATTGTGTACAGTTTTTGTCTCTGTAACTATGAAATGCTGCACTTACCATAGAGGGAGAGCAGCGGAGGCACACCAGACTGATTCCTGGGATGGCAGGATTGTCGTATGAGGAGAGATTGAGTCGACTGGGCCTGTATTCACTGGAGTTCCGAAGAATGAGAGGGGATCGAATTGAAATGTATAAATTCTGACTGGGCTGGACTGACTGAATACAGGGATGTTGTTCCCTCCAGCTGAGGGGATGGGGAGAGGGGGGGGTGGGGGGGGTTGGGCGGAGAGGCTGGAACAAGGGATCACAGATGGTGAAACTTTGCAATATGTTTAATCTGTAGAAACCGATCCATCTCAGTCTGTGAACGATGACTGAGCCTCCACAGCCCTCTGGGATAGGGAATTCCAAAGATTTACCATCCTGGAAGCACACGGAATTCAGGAAAACTTGGCGAGATGTATCGGAAACTGGTTTAGTAATTGGACACAAAGGGTGGTGTTGGAAGGCTGTTTGAGTGGCTGGAGGCCGGTGTCCAGTGGTGCACCACAAGGCTCCGTGCTGGGGGGCTTATTATTGTTATACATAAATGAGACAGATGATAATGTGGGGGCAATGATAAGCAAGGTTCCAGATGACACCAAGATTGGTAGGATGGTTCATAGTGAAGAAGGTTGTAGGTTACAGGAAGATATCGCTGGGTTGGTCAGATAGGCAGAGCAGTGGCAGATGGTATTTGACCCTGATAGGTGCGAGGTGATGCACTTTGGAAGCAGTAACAAGGCAAGGGAGTATTTAATGAGGAGCTCAGAGGAACATATGGATCTTGGGAAATTATTCACAGATCCCAGAAGGCAGCAGAGCAGGTGAATCAAGTGGTAAAGAAGGCAGATGAGACACTTGCTTTTATCAGTCATGGCGCAGAGTAGAAGAGCAAAGAGTTAATGTTGGAGTTGGACAGAGTGTTGGTTAGGCCACTGCTGGAGTACCGTGTGCAGATCTGGTCACCACACCAGAGGAAGGAAAAGATAGCACTGGAGGGGTTACAGAGGAGGCTCAGCAGCAAGTTGCCTGGGATGGAGTATTTGAGCTATAAGGAGAGACTGGATAGGTTTGGATTGTTTTCTTTAGAGCAGAGAAGGCTGATTGAGGTGTGTAAGATTATGGGGGGTATGGACAGGGTGAATATGAAACAGCTGTTCCCCTTGGTTGAGGGGTCAATCATGAGGGGACATAGTTTTAGGGCAAAGGGCAGGAGATTCAGAGGAGAGTTGAGAAAAACATTCACTCAGAGGGTGATGGGAATCAGGAAAGTACTGCCTGGGAAGGCAGTGGAGGTCGGAAACCTTACAACCTTTCAAAAGCATTTGGATGAGCACTTGAAACATCACAACATTCAAAGATATGGTACAAGAGATGGAAAATTGGATTAGCACAACTTTAGTGGGAGTTACTGTTGGTGCAGACTCAATGGGTCGAAGGGCCTTTTCTTCACTGTACCACTCTATGACTCTGAGGGAAGAAATTCCTCCTCACAGGAAGCAGAGAGTCGGAATAAATGGGTGCTTGTCTGGTTGGCGGATGGTAACTAGTGGCGTGCCGCAGGGATCGGTACTGGGGCCTCAACTATTTACCATTTATATAGACGATCTGGAGGAGGCGACTGTGTGTAGGGTAACAAAGTTTGCAGACGACACAAAGATAAGTGGAAAAATGTATCGTGTGGAGGGCGTAGAAGGCCTGCAGAGAGATTTGGACAGGCTGAGTGAGTGGGCGAGGATCTGGCAGATGGAGTATAATGTTGACAAATGCGAGGTTATTAACTTTGGAGGAAATAATCACAAATTGGATTATTATCTAAGTGGAAACAAATTACAACATGCTGCTGTGCAAAGGGACCTGGGGGTCCTTGTGCATGAGACGCAAAAACCCAGTCTGCAGGTGCAACAGGTGATCAAGAAGGCAAACGGGATGTTGGCCGATATCGCAAGGGGGATAGAATATAAAAGCAGAGATGTCTTGCTGCATCTGTACAGGGCATTGGTGAGGCCGCAGCTGGAATACTGTGTGCAGTTTTGGTCCCCTTATTTGCGGAAGGATATATTGGCCTTGGAGGGAGTGCAGAGAAGCTTCACCAGGTTGATACCAGAGATGAGGGGTGTTGATTATCAGGAGAGACTGAGCAGATTGGGTTTGTACTCGTTGGAATTTAGAAGGCTGAGGGGGGATCTAATAGAGACCTATAAGATAATGAAGGGGCTGGATAGGGTAGAGGTGGAGAGATTCTTTCCACTTAGAAAGGAAGCTAGAACTAGAGGGCACAGCCTCAAAATAAAGGGAGGTCAGTTTAGGACAGAGTTGAGGAGGAACTTCTTCTCTCAGAGGGTGGTGAATCTCTGGAATTCTCTGCCCACTGAAGTGGTGGAGGCTACCTCGTTGAATATGTTTAAATCACGGAGAGATGGATTCCTGATCGGTAAGGGAATTAGGGGTTATGGGGATCAGGAGGGTAAGTGGAACTGATCCACATCAGATCAGCCATGATCTTATTGAATGGCGGGGCAGGCTCGAGGGGCTAGATGTACTACTCCTGCTCCTATTTCTTATGTTCTTATCTCAGTCCTAAATGTCCTGCCCCCTTACTCTGCGACTATGCCATGGTTCTAGACACCACCCCCCCCCCACCCACCCACCCCCCACCCCCCCGCCCCACCGCCCCCAGCCGGGGGAAACATCCTTCCTGTATCTACTCAGCTCATGTTTGGGGGTTGGGGAGAGTTATAGAACAAAGAGATCTCGGGGTACATGTTCATAGCTTCTTGACAGTGGAGTCACAGGTGGACAGAGTGGTGAAGAAGGCATTCAGCATGCTTGGTTTCATTGGTCAGAACATTGAATACAGGAGTTGGGACGTCTTGTTGAAGTTGTACAAGACATTGTTAAGGCCACGCTTGGAATACTGTGTACAGTTCTGGTCACCCGATTTTAGAATGGATATTATTAAACTAGAAAGAGTGCAAAAAAGATTTACTTGGATGCTACCGGGACATGATGGTTTGGGTTTTAAGGAGAGGTTGCACAGACTGGGACTTTTTTCCCTGTAGCGTAGAAGACTGAGGGGAGATTTTATCGAGGTCTATAAAATAATGAGGGGCATAGATCAGCGAGACAGTCAATATCTTCTCCCAAAGGTAGGGGAGTCTAAAACTAGAGGGCATAGGTTTAAGGTGAGAGGGGAGAGATACAAAAGGGTCCAGAGGGCAATTCTTTTCACACAGAGGGTGGTGAGTGTCTGGAATGAGCTGCCAGGGGCAGTAGCAGGGGCGGGTACAATTTTATGTTTTAAAAAGCATTTAGACAGTTACATGGGTAAGATTGGTATAGAGGGATATGGGCGAAACACAGGCAATTGTGATTAGCTTAATGGTAAAAACTGGGCGGCATGGACAAGTTGGGCCAAAGCGCGTTTCCATGCTGTAAACCTCTATGACTCGACCCTGCTGAGCCCTGTAAGAATTGTCCAAGTTTGAATGAGGTCACCTCTCATGCTTCTCAAGTGCATAAAGTAAAAGTCCATTTTCTTTCCTCAGAGGACAATCCCTCCATCCCAGGAATTAATGCAGTGAAATGTCATTGAAGTCCCTCTCGGACAAGAATGTCTTTCCTTAGGTAAGAGGATAAAACTGTACACAACACTCCGTGTGTGGTTTCACCACTAATTCAGCCTCTCCACATCCCCTTGAAGAGTCTACATCCTCCTCACAACTCACACTTCCACCTGCTTTCATGTCATCTGCAAACTCGGAAATATTACATTTGATCCCAAACGTCCAAATCAATGATATGGATTGTGAATAGCTGGGCTCCCGCGGACTGATCCTTGTGATAAGCCGCTGGTCACAGCCTGGCACCCTGAAAATGACCCATTTGTACCTAAGCTCTGTTTTCTGTCCGTTAACCATTTCTCAATTCATGCCAGTATTATCAGGGTAAATACGTTGCATCACGGGGATAGGGCCTGGGTGGGAATGTTGTCAGCGCAGGCTCGATGGGCTGTATGGCCTCCTTCTGCACTGTAGGGATTCTATGATTCTAATATGTACATACGTCAGTGAAGGTGGCAGGGCACTTTGACAGAGCAGTAAATGAAGTATATGGTATCCCAGCTTTTATTAATGGAGGAATTGAGGACAAGAGTAAGGAGTTCATATTGAACTTGTATAAGACACTCGTTAAGCCTCATCTGGAGACTGTGCCCAGTTCTGGGCACCGTACATGAGGAGGGATGTGAAGACATTGGAGAGAGTGCAGAGGAGATTCACAAGAATGATTCCAGGGAATAAGATCCGTAGCTACGAGGGTAGATTGGAGAGGTTGGGACTGTTTTCCTTGGAGAAAAGAAGGCTGAGGTGAGACTTGAGAGAGAGATTCAAGATCCTAAGGGGTATCCACAGGTCAAAGAGTGAGAAACTCTTCCCTCTCAAGAGATGGTCAGGAACTAGAGGGCACAGATTCTAAATGATGGGGAAATGGATCAGAAGTGAAGTGAGAAAAAGCACTTCATCAAGAGGGTGTTTGGAATCTGGAACAATCTTCCTGAAAGCCTGTTCCAATATTCAATAAGATCCTGGCTGATCTGTGATCTAACTCTCTGTCTCTTAACCCCTTGGACGAAGGAAAATCTATCAACCCCAGGTTTAAAATAATAACAAGTGACTGAGCATCAATAGCCATTTGCAGAAGATTGTTTCAAACTAACTCCACACCACATCTGGCAATGTTTCCATTTCTACAATTCTAAAATTCTAAACTGAGGCTAACATTCAAATATTCCCAAATCCTGGAGTTCCCAGCCAGCAGAAAAACTTGTTCTTTATCAGCCTCTCCCTTTCCCTCATTATTTTCAATGTTTGATTAAATCAGCCCCCAACTTAAATTCCAGCGGTTAAGAATAATGTTTAATCTGCACTGTTCATCAAATGTTCCCAACACAAATACTGTAATGGGCTAAATACAGAGTAAAACTCCCTCTGCTCTGTCCAAGGAATGTTTCATCACAGATTTTTATTTTGAAGTTTAGGAAAAACAGGAATCAAATTGCTCAGCATCCCAGTGTGGCCTCCTGTTTATTTCAATCAGCCCTTCACATTCAAACATGAAGTTGAAGCTTCGAATACTGTCTGTGGCAGCGTTTGTGGATTCAGTTGTTCTCCTGCTTTTTCACTTGTCTGAAGGATTTGAATTATAGACATTGTTTAATCATTCCTTTCTCTCAGCACATGGAACTTGTGAATCTTCAAGGCAGACAATCTCATGTAATTCACAACAAACTGCATCTTTATTCATCCGTCCATTTCCTATCTCTGAATGGATCACACACATTTCCAGAATGCAGGAAGCTCTCAATGCAAACTGCTTCCAATTATTCCCCAATACAATTGTTCGCACTTGACTGTAAACTACATTCCACTGACATTCCCAAAGCAGCCACAGAAAAGTGATTGGTTATTTTAAACACTGAACCTGAACTATTTGAGCTGATGATTGACTCACATTGTACAGAAATGTTGAGTCTGTTTTGATGAGAGTGATCAGATTAACATTGTAACATGAAGACAGCCTCCGTACTGAGATTAACCACATTTACAACAATTCCGCAATATCAGATCCATTGCTGTGTGTATTGTGCGAATTCAGCTGTGAAATATCTGGACATTTGGAGCTTCCACTGTTTCTGTCATTTCATCATTTATTAAAGTACGCTGTTCTATCCCTTTTAAATCTAAGTTGTGTCAAATTACATTTCCCTGCACTGAAACCTCTCCACCAGTATGTCCATGTACAAAATATGAATAACTCTTTGCAATCTGATGTTTCCAGCGATGCTGCTTACAATGCTGTCTAATGTTTTGTGTCATTGGCAAACCAGGATGTGTAGCATCTGGGACTTGTATCAGTAATCTCTGCCCTAAACCTCTCTCAGTTATTACAATCTGGGCCTGGTATCAGTAATCTCTGCCCTAAACCTCCCTCAGTTATTACAATCTGGGCCTGGTATCAGTAATCTCTGCCCTAAACCTCTCTCAGTTATTACAATCTGGGCCTGGTATCAGTAATCTCTGCCCTAAACCTCTCTCAGTTATTACAATCTAGGCCTGGTATCAGTAATCTCTGCCCCAAACCTCTCTCAGTTATTACAATCTGGGCCTGGTATCAGTAATCTCTGCCCTAAACCTCTCTCAGTTATTACAATCTAGGCCTGGTATCAGTAATCTCTGCCCCAAACCTCTCTCAGTTATTACAATCTGGGCCTGGTATCAGTAATCTCTGCCCTAAACCTCTCTGTTATTACAATCTGGGCCTGGTATCAGTAATCTCTGCCCTAAACCTCCCTCAATTATTACAATCTGGGTCTTGTATCAGTAAATTCTGCCCTTCAGCTGATTTGGAGAATATCATTGTGAATATTACTGAGTTTGGGATGTAATATTTTCCTGCTGTTGCCAATATGACTATTTTTAACATAGTTTCTGGGATCCTCCAGTCTCCCCTCAGCAGCTTTGTGGGCAGTGAGAGGTGACACACCGTTCACTAGCAGAGGGAGTTTTTGGTCCTGTCGCTGTCAATGGGATTTCCCATTGAAGTCACCTCACGCTAGCAGGAAACCAGAGGCAGGGGAACGAGAGCAGAGAATTCCCCACGAGTGAACAGCCGGAGAATCCCGGACATTAGCTCCTTTCCCAGTTATCACTGCACTCAACCCAGTCGCTGTTTATACGCTCAGTTGTCTCAGTGAATACTACATTACACCATGCTGCTGTGGACACTACAATCAACCCTTTTTGAGTTCTCACTGTATTAATACCATGTATGGATTGATATTTCATTGGACCATGTGCTGGGTTAGATGAATATTTATTGATTCTTGTGATGTGGGTGTCACTGGCTAGGTCAGCATTTATTGCCCATTCCTAGTTGCCCTGGAGAAGGTGGTGGTGAGCTGCCGTCTTGAACCCGCTGCTGTCTGTGTGGTGTAGGTACACCCACAGTGCTGTTAGGGAGGGAACCTGCTTAAATTATCACTGCATTTAACCATGTCACTCTTTATAAAAAATAAACTAGACCATGTCTGGGTAATGAATGTGGAGCATGTCTCCATTTCTCTTTACCTCAGCACTGTATCTGTGTATATAACACTTTATACAGTTTAAATGTTATTTATTAGTGTCACAAGTAGGCTTACATTAACACTGCAATGAAGTTGCTGTGAAAATCCCCTAGTTGCCACACTCCGGCGCTGTTCGGCTTCACTGAGGGAGAATTTAGCACGGCCAATCCACCGAACAGCATGTCTTTCAGACTGTGGGAGGAAACTGGAGCACTCGGAGGAAACCCAGACACGGGGAGAACATGCAGACTCCACACAGACAGTGACGCAAGTCGGGAATCGAACCCGGGCCCCTGGCGCTGAGAGGCTGCAGTGCTAACCAATGTGCCACCCCTAGAAACTAGATACAGTTTCTCTTCTTAATGCATGGGGCCATCCCTCTGTATATACTACAATTGGTCTTTACTTAGTTATTGCTTCACTCAACTATGTCACTGTTTCCAATGCACTCAGTGAAGTCACAGTTATTAACGCACGCAGCCATGCCTCTATCGACACCACACCCGACAATTTCTAAGCTGTTGCTGCACTTCCCCAGGAATACATTTGATCTGTTTCTCTTACATTCAGCATCATCGGAGATACTGCTGTGTTCGGCCTTGTTTCATTCATTACTCAACTCACCTGTGCCTCAGTTTTATTTTACACAAGTTCCTGTCTTTCTTATTCCTACATTCTACCCTGTTTCAGTTGTTACTGCACTGAAAAATCTCTCTGTTAGATAGACAGAGAAAGAGAGTCAGCTGGATGGATAGACGAATATTCCTTTAAAGTTATATATTTGTGTGGGTCAGCTGGTGCCACCACTCTTGTTTGGAACGGTTTTTGTTTGGTCTTGTTACCAGCTATTGGGTGTTGTGTGAAATGTCCAATTGCTCCAGTATTGTGTGTGTAATATTGGTGTTGAAAGATTGGGTGAATTTCGCTCGAGTCTCTTGGAGATGAGCAGAAATTGAGGAAGGGAAATAAAGTTGAACATCGGTAAAGGGAAAGTGACCACAGTCCCAGATGACGATCTGCTTCTCTCCCCTTTGAGGGGGAGAACTCACTGGCGGTGATTTACCACACCTCAGGCCAGGGGAAAGGTTGAAAGGGTTAGAACATAGAACATTACAGCGCAGAACAGGCCCTTCGGCCCACGATGTTGCACCGACCAGTTAAAAAAAAAAACTGTGACCCTCCAACCTAAACCAATTTCTTTTCGTCCATGAACCTATCTACGGATCTCTTAAACGCCCCCAAACTAGGCGCATTTACTACTGATGCTGGCAGGGCATTCCAATCCCTCACCACCCTCTGGGTAAAGAACCTACCCCTGACATCGGTTCTATAACTACCCCCCCTCAATTTAAAGCCATGCCCCCTCGTGCTGGATTTCTCCATCAGAGGAAAAAGGCTATCACTATCCACCCTATCTAAACCTCTAATCATTTTGGGCTTTCATGACGTGTTGGAGACTTTGTGCATCTCAAACCAGCTGTCCAGCCAACTGAGTGAACCAACTTCCATATTGCCACATTTCAATGCATGTTGCACAACCTGGTCACAAACTATTGAATTGGAGATTACTCACTGATATTGGGATTGATCTGTGACAATTCTCACAGTCGCGTATGTGTGTGTGTTTATGTGTGTGTGTGTATGTATGTTTCTGTCTGTGTGCATGTTAGTGGATATGTTTTTACAGACTCCCAGAGAGAGAGCGAGAGATGCAGAGACCAACAGATGACAGGGTCAAGGAGAGTGAGAGAAAGAGAGAGCCAGATTGAGAGAGGCACTGAGAGACAATGTCTGTCCAAATCCTCTTGAAGCCACTTTGCATTTTCCTCACAACTCACATTCCCACCGAGCTTTGTGTCATCCGCAAACTTGGAAATATTACATTAGGTCCCCACATCCAAATCATTGATAAACATTGTGAACATCTGGGAACAAAGTCCAGATCATAGTGGCACAGCCGGCCGACACAAGACGGAGAAATCATCTGGCCGGGAAAACAACAGCGACATTTTTCAGGAAGCTCGGAGCCAGCTGTGTCTCAGTGGATCATAATCTGACCTCAGGATCATTCCATTGTGGCTTCAGTTACAGCATCAAATTCTCGGCCAGGCTGGAAAACAAATCACTCCTCAAATCCCCAAATCAAACGTTCTGGGATCTGAACTTAAAATGCTGTAACTGATCATGGAGGAAAGAGTGGGGTCTAATAGACACTGAGAAGATAACTTGCATATGAATCATAGAACGGTGACAGCACAGGAGGCCATTCAGCCCCATCAAGCCAGTGCGACACTCTGCAAGAGCAATGTCACTATTCCCACTCCTCCACCCTTTCCCCGTCACCCTGTAAATATTTCCCCTTCAGCTTCCCATTCAACGTCCCCGGAAGTCCATGATGGAATCCGCTTCCACCTCGCCCTCAGACAGTACATTCCAGATACTGGACACTCACTACGTTAGAAACATTTCCTCATGTTGCCGCTGTCGCCATTTACCTGAATTCAGCATCCTCTGGATTTCAACCTTTCCCCCAATGTGCCGATTATCTCAAAGCCGATCCTCTCAGTCCCGGGATGTCCCTGCAGGAGTTCCTCAGCGTGAGTGTCCGAGGCCCCAACCATCTTCAGCTGCTCCAACACTGACCTTCCCTCCATCACAAGGCTGAAGCGCGGATGTTCGCTGATGATTGCACAATGTTCAGCACCATACGCAACTCCTCAGATACTGAAACAGAAAATAAGAACATACCAAACAGGTCAGGCAGCATCTGTGGAGAGAGAAACAGATTCTGGGAGCAGGGGGACTGAGAGACAGGCAGATTGAGAAAAATATGCACACACACTAACACTCACACTCAGACAGCCTAAAACTAAACAGATATATAATGGAGGAGGAATCCCTTCTCCCTCTGTAAATAGAGATTAACTCGATTTCTCTTCCAAAAAGACAGCACATCTGGATGGGCAGAATAGTCTCCAATTCTACCCATGGTCCTTTTCTGATCTCCATTCTTCACATTTGCACACGTTGGCTTCAGCTCCAGTTTGTGAATGAAAGCAAACCCCTGTTCCTTACAAATCCACTCAGCCTTTTCCCTCTGCTCTCTCCACACACAATCCACAAGACACAAACAGGAAAGATGGATTCCAGGAGAGAAAGGTCACGCCTGATCCTCCTCTCAATGGATTCTCTGTCGCCAGAGAAAACATTCCAGCTCCTACAGAAAGTCACAACTGATTAATGTCAGGGACAGAATTGGAATGAATTAGACACAAGAGAGATGAAAGGTTTCTGCTCATCATAAAAAAGCGAAAGAGTCACTCAATGCCATTAAGGGAGAGACCTCGCTGGTCTATCTTCGACCCAAGTCACACACTGACTCTGAATGTCTTCACAGCAACTTGGGGATGGACATTTCTAAAGTACTATTCATGGCTTTAGGGTTTCCAAAAGTGTTTCACCGACAATGGAGCGGTTTTGAAATGTTGTCAGTTTTATTTAGGAAATAAGTAAACTTTTGACGCCACACGCCTTGAGTTTAAAAATTGGCAAGCCATGTTGCAGCTCTTATAGAACCATTGCTAGGCCGCACTTGGAATATAGTGTTCAATTCTGGTCGCCACACTACTAGAAGGATGTGGAGGCTTTGGAGAGGGTACAGAAAAGATTTACCAGGATGTTGCCGGGTATGGAGGGCATTAGCTATGAGGAGAGTTTTGAGAAACTTGGTTTGTTCTCACTGGAATGATGGAGGCAAGGGGGGTGACCTGATAGAAGCCTACAAGAGTATGAGAGGCATGGACAGAGTGGATAGTCAGGAGCTTTTTCCCAGGGTTGAAGAGTCAATTACTAGGGGGCACAGGTTTAAGGTGCTAGGGACAAGGTTTAAAGGAGATGTACGAGGCAAGTTTTTTACACAGAGGGTGGTGGGTGCCTGGAACTCGCTGCTGGGAGAGGTAGTGGAAGCAGATACAATAATGCGTTTTAAGGGGCGTCTGGAGAAATACAAGAATAGGATGGGAATAGAGGGATATGGTCCCTGGAAGGGGAGGTGTTTTTAGTTCATACATGGTTGGTGCAGGCTTGGAGGGCCGAAGGGCCTGTTCTTGTGCTGTAATCTTCTTTATTCTAATTTCCGAGAGAGATATATACAGATACAGAGCCATAGAAAGACAGAAACAGGATGGGATTGTGCTGTACATGTTTCCGAGCTGACATTGAGACACACACGAGATGTACACCAATGATTTGGATGAGGGAACCAAAAATAATATTTCCAAGTTTGCTGATGCCATGAAACTTGTTGGGAATGTGAGTAGTGAGAAGGATGTTAAAATGTTTCACAGTGACTTCAGTAAATTGAGTGAATGGGTAAATGCGTGGCAGATGCTGTATAACGTGGACAAACGTGAATTTAACTACTTCGGACAGAGAAGCAGAATGGCAGAGGCTTATTTAATTGGTGCTAGATTGGGAAATGTTGATATACAAAGGGACCTGGGTGTCCTAGTACACCAGAGACTGAAAGCAAGCATGCAGCTACAGCAAACAGTTAGGAAGGCAAATGATATGTTGGCCTTCATTGCAAGAGAACTTGAGGAAAGGAGCAAGGATGTCTTACTGCAGCTGTACAGGCCCTCGGTGAGACCACACCTGGAATATTGTGTACAGTTTTTGTCTCTGTAACTATGAAATGCTGCACTTACCATAGAGGGAGAGCAGCGGAGGCACACCAGACTGATTCCTGGGATGGCAGGATTGTCGTATGAGGAGAGATTGAGTCGACTGGGCCTGTATTCACTGGAGTTCCGAAGAATGAGAGGGGATCGAATTGAAATGTATAAATTCTGACTGGGCTGCACTGACTGAATACAGGGATGTTGTTCCCTCCAGCTGAGGGGCTGAGGGGGTGGGGAGAGGGGGGTTGGGCAGAGAGGCTGGAACAAGGGGTCACAGACGGTGAAACTTTGCAATATGTTTAATCAGTAGAAACCGATCCATCTCAGTCTGTGAACGATGACTGAGCCTCCACAGCCCTCTGGGATAGGAAATTCCAAAGATTTACCATCCTGGAAGCACACGGAATTCAGGAAAACTTGGCGAGATGGATCGGAAACTGGTTTAGTAATTGGACACAAAGGGTGGTGTTGGAAGGCTGTTTGAGTGGCTGGAGGCCGGTGTCCAGTGGTGCACCACAAGGCTCCGTGCTGGGGGGCTTATTGTTGTTATACATAAATGAGACAGATGATAATGTGGGGGCAATGATAAGCAAGGTTCCAGATGACAACAAGATTGGTAGGATGGTTAATAGTGAAGAAAGTTGTAGGTTACAGGAAGATATCGCTGGGTTGGTCAGATAGGCAGAGCAGTGGCAGATGGTATTTGACCCTGATAGGTGCGAGGTGATGCACTTTGGAAGCAGTAACAAGGCAAGGGAGTATTTAATGAGTTGCAGGACACTGGGAAGCTCAGAGGAACATATGGATCTTGGGCAATTATTCACAGATCCCAGAAGGCAGCAGAGCAGGTGAATCAAGTGGTAAAGAAGGCAGATGAGACACTTGCTTTTATCAGTCATGGCGCAGAGTAGAAGAGCAAAGAGTTAATGTTGGAGTTGTACAGAGTGTTGGTTAGGCCACAGCTGGAGTACCGTGTGCAGATCTGGTCACCACACCAGAGGAAGGATATGATAGCACTCGAGGGGGTACAGAGGAGGCTCAGCAGCAAGTTGCCTGGGATGGAGTATTTGAGCTCCACGGAGAGACTGGAAAGGTTTGGATTGTTTTCTTTAGAGCAGAGAAGGCTGATTGAGGTGTGTAAGATTATGAGGGGTATGGACAGGGTGAATAGGAAACAGCTGTTCCCCTTGGTTGAGGGGTCAATCATGAGGGGACAAAGTTTTAGGGCAAAGGGCAGGAGATTCAGAGGAGAGTTGAGAAAAACATTCACTCAGAGGGTGATGGTAATCAGGAATGTACTGCCTGGGAAGGCAGTGGAGGTCGGAAACCTTACAACCTTTCAAAAGCATTTGGATGAGCACTTGAAACATCACAACATTCAAAGATATGGTACAAGAGATGGAAAATTGGATTAGCACAACTTTAGTGGTAGTTACTGTTGGTGCAGACTCAATGGGTCGAAGGGCCTTTTCTTCACTGTACCACTCTATGACTCTGAGGGAAGAAATTCCTCCTCACAGGAAGCAGAGAGTCGGAATAAATGGGAGCTTTTCTGGTTGGCGGATGGTAACTAGTGGCGTGCCGCAGGGATCAGTACTGGGGCCTCAACTATTTACCTTTTATATAGACGATCTGGAGGAGGCGACTGAGTGTAGGGTAACAAAGTTTGCAGACGACACAAAGATAAGTGGAAAAGTGAATCGTGTGGAGGGCGTAGAAGGTCTGCAGAGAGATTTGGACAGGCTGAGTGAGTGGGCGAGGATCTGGCAGATGGAGTATAACGTTGACAAATGCGAGGTTATTCACTTTGGAGGAAATAATAGCATAAAATAAAAGTCCAGTCTATTGAATCTTTCCTCAGGGGACACTCCCTCCACCCCTGGAATTAATGCAGTGAAACGTCATTGAAGTCTCTCAACAAGAATGTATTTCCTTAGGTAAGAGGATAAAACTGTACACAACACTGTGTGTGTGGTTAAAGCCCCAGTTTGTGTCTTAGTTTGACTGTATTTGGACACAAACTCACACACCACACGTGGATAAATGTGATGTTATCCACTTTGAACGGAGAAACAGAATGGCAGAGTATAGGTTAAATGGTGATAGATTGGGAATGATGGTGGACAAAGGGACCTGGATGTCCTTATACACCAGTCACTGGAAGTGAGCTTGCAGGAAAGCAAGCAGTTAGGAAGACCAATGGGATGTTGTCCTTCTTTGCAAGAGGATGTGAGTCCAGGAGCAAGGATGTCTTACTGCAGCTGGACAGGGCCTCAGTGAGACCACACCTGGAGTATTGTGGACAGTTTTGCTCTCCTTATCTGAGAAAGCATTGAAGAAAATTGCTCACTGTGAACAAACCTAAAAAAGCTGACTGATGTTTCATTCCAGATTCTCAGAGGGAGAGAGAGAGAGATTCAGAGAAAACACAGACTGAGTGAGTGAGAAAAAGGGAGTGACAGAGATCAAGAGGGGGACCGAGAGATAGTGAGTGAGAGAAATATATCAGTCAGAGTGCATCGGAAAAGGAGGATTGGGATTTGTCAGCCTTGCTTTATGGAAAGCTTTAGTGTTTGGTCAGAATGTTAACACGGTGAAGTTTGGAGTCTCTGGGATGACAGTTGTCTGAATACAGATTCTATCTCATTGTAACATTAATGTACCACGTGGACTGAGCTCACCAACATTTGCAAACCATCGTTTGAAGAAAGCTTGCTGTTTATATTGTATGAATCCAGCCCTTTGGAAATGTAGTCAGTCTTATTCAGGAAAAGGACAAGATAATTTCAGAGGGAGAGATACAGATACAGAGGCAGACTGGGACTGAAACAGGATGGGATTGTGCTGTACAGGTTTCAGAGCTGACACTGAGACACACACAAGATGTACAGTCGCAGATTGTACCTGACACTTACAAAAAAACGTCGCAAATAGGAACAGGAGGAGACCATTCGGCCCATCGAGACTGCACCGACAATAATCCCACCCTATCCCCGTAACACCACACATTTACCCTGCTGATCCCCCCCGAAACTAGGGTCAATTTGTCACGGCCAATCAACCAACCTGGGCATCTTTTGACTGTGGGAGGAAACCGGAGCACCCGGAGGAAACCATGATCAGCCATGGTCACAATGGATGGCGGAGCAGGATGGAAGGGCTGAATGGCCTCCACCTGTTCCTATTTTCTATGTTTCTTTGTAAGTTCCACGTGGCAAAGTGTTTCTTCATTTCACTCCTAAAAGTCTAAAATACCAAACATTGTCTAAAATCAAATGTCCCCAAGTCCTGGACTCCCCAACCAGCAGAAAATGTTCCTCTTTATCAGCATCTGTGGGTCATCCTGACTCGAAACATTGGCTCCATTCCCTCTCCACAGATGCTGTTTAATGCGTTTCACTGCATTAAAACCTGCTGAGATTTTCTGTTTTTGTTTCAGCGCCTGTTCGGCGACACTGAGGGAGAATTTAGCATGGCCAATGCACCCTAACCATCGTGTCTTTCGAACTGTGGGGGGAAAGTGGAGCAGGCGGAGGAAACCCACGCAGACACGGGGAGAATGTACAGACTCCGCACAGACAGTGACCCAAGCCTGGAATCGACCCTGGGTCCCTGGCGCTCTGAGGCAGCAGTGCTAACCTCTGTGCCACCCATGATTCCTGCATCTGCAGTATTTTGCTTTTAGCTTTCTTCTTTATTAACCCTCTCCATTTCACTTATTATTTTGAAGGGTTTCATTAAGTCACTCCTTAACCTCAATCCCAGTGTTTCAGAGTAAATCTTCATCGACACAAAAACCATACAATCACCACAGTGCAGAAGGAGGTCATTCAGCCTATCGGGTCTGTACTGACTCTCCGAAAGAGCATCTATCCGCATAACGCCATGCATTTACCAGAGCAAATTCCCCGAACCTACACATCCCTGGACACTAAGGGGCAATTTAGCATGGCCAATTAACCTAAACCGCACACCTTTGGAGTGTGGGAGGAAACCGGGGCACCCGGAGGAAACCCACGCAGACACGGGGAGAATGTGTAAACTCCACACAGACAGTCACCCGAGGCTGGAATTGAACCCGGGTCCCTGGCGCTGTGAGGCAGCAGTGCCAACCACTGTGCCATTGTACCACCCTGCTCAGAAAACACTTCCAACCCAAACACAACACACAGAGTAAAATCCCCTCTGCTCTGTCCAAGGAATTTTTAATTGCAGATTTTTAGATTGACTTTTTAGGAAAAACAGAACTCAAATTGCTCAGCATCCCAGAGTGGACTCTTGTTTATTCCAACCATTATCTCATCCCCGCAGATTCAAACATGAAGTTTAAGCTGTGGATACAGTTGTGTCTGTCTGTCTCAGAGTTTGTGTATTCAGTCTTTCACTGCCTTTTAAACTTCTCTGGAGAATTTGAATGCTGGATGTTGCTTAATCATTCCTTTCTCTCAGCACATGGAACTGGTGAAACTTCAAGGGTCACAATCTCATGTCAGTAACAAAGAACTGTATCTTTATTATTCCATCATTTCCAATCTCTGAATAGATCACACACATTTCCAGAATGCAGGAAGCTCTCAATGGAAACTGCTTCCAATTATTCCCCAATACAATTGTTCACACGTTACTGTGAACTACATTCCACTGACATTCCCAAAGCAGCTACAGAAAAGTGACTGGTTATTTTAAACATTGAAACTGAACTATATTAACTTACGATTCACTCACATTGTACAGAAATGTTGACCCTGTGGGATGACAGTTTGGGAGTAACATTGCAACATTAAGGTGCCCTGCGTATTGTGTTTGACAACATTTGCAGCATTTCCAAGATATCAGCGACATTGCTGTGTGTATTGTGTGAATCAAGCTGTGAAATATCCACACATATTGAACTCCCACTGCTGCTGCCTTTTCATCATTTATAAACACACAAACTAGAAGCAGGAGGAGGCCATTCGGCCCTTCCAGCCTGCTCCAACATTCATTATGATCATGGCTGATCATCAAATTCAACATCCTGATCCCACTTTAGCCCCAAGAGCTCCATCCAATTACTGGATAAAACTAGATCCCTCTTTGTTCCCACATTGAAGCGATCGAAGAGTGGATTCATCAAGTGTTTCGATGCAGTGAAAACCTCCCTCTACACTGTCCCCATCAAACACTCCCAGGACAGATACAGCACGGGGTTAGATACAGAGTAAAGCTCAACCAATACTGTCCCCCATCAAACACTCCCTGGACAGGTACAGCACAGGGTTAGATACAGAGTAAAGCTCCCTCTACACTGTCCCCATCAAACACTCCCAGGACAGATAAAGCACGGGGTTAGATACAGAGTAAAGCTCCCTCTGCACTGTCCCCATCAAACACTCCCAGGACAGATACAGCACGGGGTTAGATACAGAGTAAAGCTTCCTCGACACTGTCCCCATCAAACACTCCCAGGATAGGTACAGCACGGGGTTAGATACAGAGTAAAGCTCCCTCTACACTGTCTCCATCAAACACTCCCAGGACAGGTACAGCACGGGGTTAGATACAGAGTAAAGCTCCCTCTACACTATCCCCATCAAACACTCCCAGGACAGATACAGCACGGGGTTCGATACAGAGTAAAGCTCCCTCGACACTGTCCCCATCAAACACTCCCAGGACAGATACAGCACGGGGTTCGATACAGAGTAAAGCTCCCACTACACTGTCCCCATCAAACACTCCCAAGACAGGTACAGCACGGGGTTCGATACAGAGTAAAGCTCCCTCTACACTGTCCCCATCAAACACTCCCAGGACAGATACAGCACGGGGTTCGATACAGAGTAAAGCTCCCACTACACTGTCCCCATCAAACACTCCCAAGACAGGTACAGCACGGGGTTCGATACAGAGTAAAGCTCCCTCTACACTGTCCCATCAAACACTCCCAGGACAGATACAGCACGGGTTAGATACAGAGTAAACCTCCCACTACACTGTCCCCATCAAACACTCCCAAGACAGGTACAGCAAGCACAACACGGGGTTAGGTACAGAATAAAGGTTCCTCTACACTGGCCCATCAAACACTCCCAGAACAGGTACAGCATGGGGTTAGATACAGAGTAAAGCTCACTGTACAGTCCCCATCAAACAGTCCCAGAACAGATACAGCACGGGGTTAGATATAGAGTAAAGCTCCCTCTACACTATCCCCATCAAACACTCCCAGGACATGTACAGCACGGGTTGAGATACAGAGTAAACCTCCCTCTACACTGTCCCCATCCAACACACCCAGGACAGGTACAGCACGGGGTTAGATACAGAGTAAAGCTCCCTCTACAATATCCCCATCAGACAAACCAAGGACAGGTACAGCACGGGATTAGATAGAGAGGAAAGCTCCCTCAACACTGTCCCCATGAAACACTCCCAGGACAGGTACAGCATGGGGTTAGATACAGAGTAGATCTCCCTCTCCACTGTCCCCATCAAACACTCCCAGGACATGTACAGCACGGGTTAAGATACAGAGTGAAGCTCCCTCGACAATGTCCCCATCAAACACACCCAGGACAGGTACAGCACGTGTTTAGATACAGAGTGAAGCTCCCTCTACACTGTCCCCCATCAAACACTCCCAGGACAGGTACAGCACGGGGTTAGATACAGAGTAAAGCTCCCTCTACACTTTCCCCATCAAACACACCCAGGACAGGTACAGCACAGGTTTAGATACAGAGTGAAGCTCCCTATACACTGTCCCCATCAAATAATCCAATGACAGATACAGCATGGTGCTAGATTAAAGGAAAAGCTGCCTCCACATTGTGCACATCAAACACACCCAGGACAGGTACAGCACGGGAGAGAAAGTGTGTGTGAGAGAGAGTGTGTGTGTGAGAGAGAGAGAGTGTGTGTGAGAGAGTGTGTGCGAGAGAGAGAGCGTGTGCGAGAGAGAGAGCGTGTGTGTGAGAGAGAGCGTGTACAAGAGAGAGCGAGCGCGTGAGAGAGTGCGTGTGTGTGTATGAGACAGTGTGTGTGCGAGAGAGAGTGTGTGTGCGAGAGAGAGTGTGTGTGTGAGAGAGAGTCTGTGTGTGAGAGAGTCTGTGTGTGAGAGAGAGTGTGTGTGTGAGAGAGAGTGTGTGTGTGAGAGAGAGTGTGTGTGTGAGAGGGAGTGTCTGTGTGAGAGGGAGTGTGTGTGTGAGAGAGAGTGTGTGTGTGAGAGGGAGTGTGTGTGTGAGAGGGAGTGTGTGTGTGAGAGAGAGTGTGTGTGTGAGAGGGAGTGTGTGTGTGAGAGGGAGTGTGTGTGTGAGAGGGA